>NW_024431416.1:0-4578 GCF_017639785.1 Mesocricetus auratus
AGAAATTGAGTGGTACATTTGTAATGTTAGCAAGAGTGAAAGACAGAAAAGGGACTGCATGACTCTAGTTCAAGAAACTAGAGAACCTGTGGTCCTCTTAGTCATGAGTAGTTACAGGCTGGAAAATCTTTCCCTTGTGGCCTGATATTAGCCATTGCTAACAGTTAACAGTCAGTGTTAGTATTTCTTGGTGTGTGCGGGGGAGGTGGTGGAAAGCATAGGGTAAGCAAGAATCTAGAAATGCAAGTTACTTTAGTTCTAGGAATTCATTCATTTTAGTTTGGGAATTGTGATGGTTAACCAAGGTGGGGAAGCTTTATAAGATGGCAAAGGCCAGAGCTAACAATATTAAGAACCAAGCAAAAGGAATATTCTCACTTAAATATTAAGAGTTGGAATTTAGATTAAAAAACAAAACACTTTGTGCTGAGTAAGGATGTCATTTCAATAATTGGTTTCAACTTTTTCCATTTAGGTGACAGAAGAAGGCTACAGCTCTGATCAAATTGACAGAAGTTCTGACAGGTAAATTTAGATGGATTTTGTACAGTTCTTGAAAGGAAAATCTGAGAAATGACATCGAATATTGCATCCATCCCAGAGCCTTACAATCTGACTTTGACAACTCATTAACAAATTGCACAAATAATCTTAGTCAGAATCAGAAAAGTCTTAATTATAACTTCCTGGCTTCGTTTTATTTTTATTTGAGAATTTTATATATCATATTCTCATGCTATATCTTCAGTATCATAATTTTGCAAAATTATGATGCCGATGGAATTGTCACTGGAAAAATCAGAACTATTTTTTCTTTATTTCAATTTGAGATTGGAAACTCTTCTGTATAATAACAGGGTCTGATAGATGAAATTCAACATCCCATTTTAGCAGCAATAGTAGCAAGGCTTAGCCTGTGATGGTTCAGAGAGGCAAGAATTCTGTGTTCCGTTATGCTTTCTTAGATCTTAGTTGATATAGACCCCTGTAGCAAAATCAAGTCAAAATGCAAACATAAGCAAAACAGAAGTTTCTTAACATGACTCTCTGCTGTATGGATGGGAGGTAGTGATGGTCCCTACCACAACAACAGACTTGAACATGGCCAATTAAATTTTGTACTTAAAGATCATCCTCCTGAGACAAAGATGTGGGTAAATGCCTGCTCAGGGAGATGGTCAGGACAAAAAGAGAAAGCAAGAGCTGCATTCATTGCTTACCCTTCTCTTTATGGGGCAAAATGGGAAAACTCTTATAAGTGGCAATTACCTTTGAAGACATGCATTTCTCTCATAAATGGGTAACTTTTACTTTTTCATTTGGTTTCCACAGCTGCACATGTGTCTTGTGTTTCTCAAAATGATTAGTTGAATATAATGATTACAGAAAATAGGCTAATTATGGATGGTATATTTTGGCCTCTTGCAGTGGAATTTAGGAGTTGGCTTCTTTTGTGGTATTTGGGGTGGCTGTCGAAAACTCATTCGATGATACTAGGGGAATTTATGCAAGTAGAAAGGAGAAAAATGTTGCTATACTATCTTTGAAATGGGTGTAACCAAACAAATATATGAAATAACTGAAAGTTGTAAGTAAGCACTTTTATATTCATAATTTAGGTTAGTCCTAGAATTCCTCTGTGGTAAAGTATTAGCATTTCCATATTAGAGAATGACAGATTGAAACTGAAGAAAAGATAGTTGTTTTTTTTTCTGGCATTACTGCTGATCAGACCTAGGATCGTGTGCACCCAGGAAATAAAAAGATTTACCACTGCGTCATGGAGATCCAATCCAGCCAAGGAAGGTAGTTTTTTGTTTTTGTTTTTTAACTTCCCCAAATCATAGAACTAAAAAAAGTGTGAAGGTACATTCAAATAGAGTTTGTGTTTCTGCAAAACCTGTGCGACTGGGCAGTGGTGACAAATTCCAACCCTAGGGAGGCAGAGGCAAGTGGATCACTCTGTGAGTTCAAGGACAGCCTTGTCTACAGAGTGAGTTCCAGGACACAGAGCAAGAGAGAAACTCTTTCTGGGACAGAAAGGGGAGAGAGGACACGGATGATGACAAACCTATGGGATTTTATTGTTCTCTATTTCCTTTCCACAACTAAAAGTACAGAGAAGACTTAGTTCTTGCAATGCTAGAATATTCACTTTCTTTTGTTGCTTAAACAAATACAATGGCTGTGGGCAGTGGATTCAATCTGCAGAAAAGGATAACCACAATCATGGAAAAAGAGTGATAAGAGGTTTATTATTAAACAAGTAAGTGGTGTGGGAAACAGTGGGGTATCTTTGAGAAATTTGTGACTTGAACAAATAAGTGGTTTAGGATATAGTGGGGTACCTTTTCAGTTCACAGCCTTTCTCAGTTCTTGGTGAACTTAGCTTTGGAGGGCTAGAATCTTGGAAAACTCACGAGCCACCAAAGCCAATGGCCTTCTAGTTCTTGTCTTACAAATTTGAGAAGTGAAGTTCATGAACCACAGAGGGTATATTTTAGGAAGAAGCATTTTATTAGAGCCAGCTTAAAAGAAAGAAGGCACAGTTCTTGTACAGAAAGAGCAGGGAACTGTCAAGGTACTACTCTGGGTATATTTTTCAGAACTTAGGACAGAAACTGGTGTGAGGTATGAACAAGGAAATATGCTGGTCAGTTCAGTAGGTTATCCAATAGTTGGTGTCTAGGCGCCTCCTCTCCGTCTCAGGTACTTCCTTCTGCAGAGCTTCCAGGCAAGCTTAGGAGGTAATAAGAAACCAGGAGACACAGCTGACTTCTGATGCTCTTAGACTCCATAGCTCTTAGCAGTTTTTTATGCTATGTAGTTAAACTACACAGCTCTGTGGATTTTTGGTATATTAAGAGATGTGTTGTCTTCCCCGTAGTATGATTTTAGAACATTTTCATAGTCATCCCCCACAACTTCATAGTCTTTATGAGTCACTCACTCTTCATTCAGACCTACGTTCTCCCCATCCTAGTCCAAGGTATTTACAATTCCATTTTCTTCCTACAGAAGTGTGTTGACCTTTGTTCCAAAATAAACTATACTTAAAGAGGAGTAAAACTGGATTCCTAATTAGCAGTTGAAAACTCATCTAAAGATGTGAAGGAAATTAATAATAGTAATAATACCTAAATTTAAAAGTATAGTTCAGTGGTAAAACTCATACCTGCTTTTAGACTTCTAGAAATTAGACTTACATACAATTAAGTTGAAGGCCTCAAAGTTGTTCATTTGATTAGTGTCCACTATATCTAATTATTATTATGCTTTAATTGACAGTTTATGGAGACCTGAAGTTGATGCTGAATTCCTGAATGGTAGATATACCACAATTAAGACTTTTACACGTCACCCAATAGGTGGAAGCCTGAGCCACGATGTTGGAGCACGGAATAATCAGGTACATATGATGCAATTGCACAACAATTGCTCACTAGATGTTGAGGAAGGAAGCCATGTTTATTTTAGGTCAACTTGAAATATATAAGGTTATCTTTTACATATAGGAAACATATGAATGTATTAATACACAAGAAATCTTCTTTCCTGTCTTCTGTCTTTGTGAAAAACAGGAAAGTTGGGAAAACAAGCTGACCTTAATTATTTAATTATATATGTACTTACATCTTGTCTGTCTGCCTGTCTGCCCCATCCCATGTGGTGTGGGTAGGGTGGCAGATGCAGATATCTGAAGATAGAGCTAAAGGCATTAGTGAGACACCTGATGCAGGTACTGGGAAATAAACTCAGTTCCTAACTGCTGAACCATCTTTCCAAACTTTCATACAAATCTCAGTCATGGCATGAATTGGCCCACACTCCAACACACTTACTCCTGTAGCTGCCGTAAGTCTCAATATGCTCACAAAGGAAACGTCCTTGTTTACTTGAAGATGGAGGTTCTGTCCTGCCTGGTCCCACAGCTGATTTGTCTCAAGTAAACACACGGATGCTATATTAATTTTAAAATGCTATATTAATTTTAAAACTGTTGCCCAGTGGCTAGGGCTTCTTACTGGCTAGCTCTCTCTTAATTATTAACCCATAACTACTAATCTATGTATTTCTACATGACCTTATCTTACCAAAGAACGCTTAATGCATCCTTTCTTCCCAGTCTCTACATGTTATCTATTTCCACCACTTCTCTTCCCTTCTCTCCAGAATTCTCCCCGTCTCCTAGCCTCTAATCAGTGTTTTATTCATCAACCAACAAGAGAAACATACACAGAAGGACATTCCCCCATCATTTACTAGACTATGTGTACTAAAGCAAATAAGCAATCTAATTCATGTCTAAAGACTATTATAAGGGATTGAAACTGAAAGAATTTTCTGCCATTCCTCACTTAGTAATCAGCTAAAATAACCAAGGTGTACTATTCCGTCTGTGTTCTGATTATATTGTGCAAAGAATGTGTAACTCATAAATAAGCCATGATACTGTAGGAATTAAGAGATCAAGGACATGCTGAACTACATATCAAGACTCTGTCTTAGAAAAACACAGAAAAGAAAAAATGTATCTATGTGTGTCCATGTGTGAGTTTCATAAGTGGAAAACAGAGC
>NW_024431417.1:0-636 GCF_017639785.1 Mesocricetus auratus
CAATTCAGACTTTCTTTCTGTATTATATCAAAGAGCCATTTATATAAGACATAAACAACAACAATACAAATATATGTATATATATATATATGGACTGTCATCTGTGTGTATTTGATTCATTTCTAAAACTCCAATCTCCTTCATGTGTATTATCTTCCTTAGGGTAACATTTCCCTGTATTCATACAAATAAAATTTAAGAATTTCTGTGCTAACATTAATATTTCAATGTTCCAGAGACAAAGGGATTTCTTGACAGTGATCGTCAACTGCGTCAGAAAGAGAATGTGCATTTAATTCCTCGACTCCGCCTGATTCGCCTGGATACATCTAAACTTCCCCACATTGTGAGTAGCCGCCCTCGCTATCGCTATCGCCATTAGAAGATGGCGCTGACATCTGCTGTCAGTTGGAGTTTACCGTTTAAGCTGTGCCTCACCCGTCATCTGGGGTGATGAGCAAACCACCAATCCCGGCTCTACACGTCTCACTCGGAGCTCCTAGGCTTATATAAGGGGCTGGGTTTCTTAGCTTGGGGTCTCCCACTCAGAAGCTGATCATCTATCTCTCAAGATATATTAAAGCTTTACTGCAGAAGGATCTGAGTGTCCTGCGTCGTTCTTGCTGGCAAGACGGT
>NW_024431418.1:0-7164 GCF_017639785.1 Mesocricetus auratus
TTTTGACTCCACAGGATCCACATGTGCAATCTGGAATTCCTCTTCCACTAATGCCAATTCTTTCTCAGCTTTGGTTATTAATTCCCTGGGACTCTCTAAGTCCTTGTCATTATCTGAAGTTTTGTTTAGATCAATCAGTTGATCAGGTATTATCCCAATAATGTGCCATAGATGGGAAATGTCTCCTGGCAATCTCTGAAAATCATTAAGACTCTGCACTTTTTGGGATCTAAATTTGTAAACCTATTTTATAGCCTAAATTAAAAAAAATAGAATCTCCTCTTTGTATTTTTTCAGGAGCAAATTATAGTCTCCATCAAGACAAAATTTTCTTTGCTTCTTCAACATTCTTGACAAATTATCTATATTTTAATCAGATAATAAAATGTCATCCATTTAATAGTAAACTGTAGATTGAGGAATTTGCTTATGTATTATTTCCAATGGCTAACATGCAAAATAGTAGTACAGAGTGAGGCTCTTTAACATTCTCTGTGGGAGAGCCTTCCACTGATATCTTTTAACTGATTGAGAATTATTGTAAGTAGGCACTGTGAAGGCAAATATTTCTCTATCTTTTTCTTGTAAAGGTATAGTGAAGAAACAGTCTTTTAAGTAAATAACTGCCATTCTTTAGGTAATAAGGCAATGGCTATCCAGGCTGCAGAGAGCACACTGACTGAATTATTTTTTAATAGCTCTCAGGTCTGTAATTATTCTCCATATTCCTGATTTCTTGTATAACAATTTCTTGTATAACAAATACAAGATAATTCCAAGGGCTGGTAGATTCTTCTATTATGTTCAGCCTGCTAGCTTTTCCAGAACCAGCTGTTCTAGAATGTCTAGTTTCTCTGAAGTCATAGGCCATTGCCCCACCCAGACAGATTTGTCAGTTAACAATTTTAAGGGTAGGGTTTTTGGTCTCTGTATGAGTTCAACCCTTGTTTTATTTTGTTTCTGCACAACCTGGATAGTTGATGTCGGTTTTGTATAGTACCTTATAACATTCTTTTCATAAACATATTGAAGAAAAAACACTTATAATCCTGAGACTGTGGCAATTATTCCAGTACTTAGTGTAAGGATTCAGGCATTATGCTGACCTGCCCCTGTCACCTGGCAGCATGCATTCAGACATTATCCTGGGCAGCCCAGAGTTCCATGGTTGCATAGTCTGCATGCAGGTGCAAAGGACAGCTTTAAAAGAAAGATCCCTGCCCACTTATGCTCTCTTTCCTGCTCCTCTCTTTCCCACTCTCTTTCCTGCTCTTTCCTGGGGCAGATAGGATGTCTTCTTCTTTTCTTCTGTCCTCGCTGTCTCTCTGTTTCTTTATCTTTTTCTATTCCCTTTCCCCTCCCCTATTTCTAAGAAAGCTTCTCATTTAAGCTCTCTATGCCTGACATGTTTGTTCCTCCACCTGGGTCACCATTGCCTGCCATGGAATCTGCCAAGGTTCACCATGTACTTTATCATCAAGCTTAGAACTGAACTTAAGGGAGGTCCAGCTTTTTTTTCTGTTCTGACATTTCCCTTTTATATACAAATCAATGCTGATGTACCAATGAAGCAATTATGGTTCTGTTAGACATCTCTGAAGTGTTCAAGAACTCCTGCCTTCTAATTCATCTTATGGTGGTTTAATGTAAAATATGAAATGCTACACTTTGTATTCAGGTCACCAGTAGAACTTGTGCTGACAAAAATCAAGTCAACATCTAACTAAGCTGTTTGCTCCCTCAGAGTCCTCATATCTCCTATCCAAAGCCATTCCAATTTTCTTTTTGTTAATCTTTTGAAAGCACATGTCATCTTACATAAAACTATCAACATCAACTCAATGAAGAGCCCTTCCCTGTGATATGGAAATCCACTGCTTTGAATTGTTTGCCTGTATCAGGTATCAGAAAGTATCAGCATCACTGTGACTCCAGTCTCAGCTATAAAAATACAGGTCCTTGCAGTAATTCAAGTGTATCATTCTATGGCAAACTCATCCCATGTCTAGGTTTTGGTGGGATGAGTCAGACTGTGATGTTTAGAAGGTCATAAAGCCTGGTAGACAATAAATTCTTTTTATAAAATAGTCCAGTGAAGGGGATCTGCGTCAGGCAGATTTGGGCCCAAATTCTTATTTGATAGTTCCTTGATCTAAGAAGTCCCCTCATATCTACAGCAATGGGACTTTCAGACATCACTACAGTTGTGTGAACATCTGGCATAGCACCTGCATTTCTCCCCCTGCAAACCTTCCACTCCAAAGGAGTTTCTTCTCAAGCTGCTCTCAGTCATGCTCTTCAGCGGCTTGATTTTGACATGACCTCCAGTATTGCAAGCTGAATGTAGAGCAAGAATGAAAATGATAGACCAGCACTTTTGGTTCTGATACTAGTTTCCTCAGAAATTGGGAACTGAGGTGGAATCAAGAGCTTGTTGTGAGCTGGGCGTTGGTAGTGCACACCTTTAATCCCAGGACTTGGGAGGCAGAGACAGGGTAATCTCTGTGAGTTTGAGGCCAGGCTGGTCCACAGAAGGAGTTCCAGGACAGCCTCCAAAACAATGCAGAGAAACCCTGTCTTGAAAAAAAAAACAAAAACAATGAAACGAACAACAAAAAAGAACTTGTTGTGGACAAGTGTCAGCCAAAATTCCCTCATAGAGTGCACAGCTGTCTCTGTCCCCTGACTTCTTTCTTAGGACTTAGAACCCAAGCTTGAAGGAGTAAGAGGTCTGGGCCTTTCTCACGTAAGATAAGACCATGTGGAAATACTTAGATAAATAGAAATGGGTTAATAATTATGACACAGCTAGCCAATAGGAAACCCTAGTCACTGGGCAATAGCTTTATAATTAATATAGTGTCCATGTGCTTTTGACGGGCTAAGAATTGTGGAGGGTCCAGCCAGAGCAAAGAACCTGACATTACAGATCCTTCTGAAGTTGGTAGATGGAGTGAGTACAAAGATAATATGTACTCACTCTTTTGTGGATATTAGCATAAAGCAAAGGACAACCCACCTACATGCTGTGGGAACACCAGACCTTGAGCAGAGACCCACTTCCCCTTCTGCCTGGGAGTAGGCAGCTGTAAGACAATGTTTACTAAAAACATGTTTACTAAAAACAATACAATGCCTGGGGGCATTAAGTTCCTGGAAAAGTCCTGCCCACAGAAACCACCCTGACCTCGACCTTGTCCAAAGACTAACCACCTCTTCTGCCACGCCCAGATCAGTTTCTGGGGTCAGAGCAGAACCAGCCAGGGGAGAGGGGAGAGCAGAAGCTCCTCTGGTGGGAGCCTTTCTTAGGAAGTTTTCTTGAACCTTTTTGGGGCCTGCTTAAAGTTTTCTTTACATCGTTGAACGAGTCTCTGTGTTGTCAATCCCCGACACCCTCCACGCGTTCTCAGACACAGGCCGCGCAGCAGACACGACAATTGGAGGTCCTACCGAGATCATGAAAGCGAGGTAAGTGGACGGGGTCCTCCCTTTTGCCAGCCAGGGACAGATGGAGGAAAATAGGAAAAGAAACAATGGGAAATAGTCCCTAGAAGTTTAAATTACAGTATCACATAAAAAAGTTGCTTGAAGAACAGGGGACTACAACCATGGCAGGCTTTTTAAAATGGATTGAACGAGGGAGCCCATGGTTCATTACTGGGGAAGGCTTAAATGTCCCAGATTGGGAGGATGTTTGCTATGATATTCAGAGAGCCGGATGTTGGTGGCATACGCCTTTAATCCCAACACTCGGGAGGCAGAGATAGGAAGGAATGAGGCCATCCTGGTCTATAGAGCAAGTTCCAGGACAGCCTCCAAAAAGATAGAGAGAAACCCAGTCTCAAAAAAAAAAAAAAAGGGTAAAATAACAAATAAAATAAAAAATCTCCCGTCTTTCGCCTGATCCACTGAGGTCAGGAAAGTAAGGGGGAACTGAGAGATCTAAAAGGCTAGCCAGTAAGGCTATGTGGATGTGTTAAAAAGGGGTACCAAGCTAGGGGTACCGGATGAAATCTCCAGGCCTTCGCCTGACAAAGGTCAGGAAAGTAAGGGGACCCTGAGAGATTGCCCTCAATTGGGGGGTAGATTGGATTAAATCTCCAGGCCTTCGCCTGACAAAGGTCAGGAAAGTAAGGGGACCCTGAGAGATTGCCCTCAGTTGGAGGGGGTATTGGATTAAATCTCTAGGCCTTAGTCTGACACTAAGGTCGGGGGAAAAAGGGGAACCCAGATTGCCCTCAATTGGAGGGTGGATTGTGTAAATCTTAAGGCTTTTTGCATGAGGGAACATCCTGGGTTGAAAGTTGGATTGAAAATGGGTGAATAGCCGGGCGTTGGCAGCACACTTAATCCCAGTACTCGGGAGACACAGGCAGGCAGATCTCTTGAGTTCAAGGCCAGCCTGGTTTACAGAGCAAGTTCCAAGACAGCCTCCAAATAATACAGAGAAAAAAAAATTGGTAACAAGCTGGGCGGTGGTGGCACACGCCTTTAATCCCAGCACTTGGGAGGCAGAGGCAGGCGTATCTCTGTGAGTTCGAGGCCAGGCTGGACTGACAGCCTCAAACAATACAGAGAAACCCTGACAAAAAAAAATGGGTGAAAAAAAATTTGTAACAGTAAAGAGGTACTGGTATTAAGTAAAGAAAAAGACAAAGGTATATGGAATGAAAAATTTTGTTTACATTTAAGTTCTATTTTGTGAGTCATCTCTAAAAACTTTTGGCCAAAAGCTTGGCCTCTCTACCTTGCATCTACAGTTACAAGGAGTAGGTACAGCTGTACCCCATGACTGTAGCTCAAATGGAGGAATGATAAAGAACATACAGGACTTTTTAACCTTTTAGTTCAAGGATTGGCTGGAGTTGTTCTTTTACATAGATTTCAATTAAGGAAGCTTCATTGCAACAGACTAATCATGACCTAGGGAAAAAGGATGACTGAAAGATGCATGTATGTTCTGAATGTATGGTGTGGCCACACCGGTATGTATGAAATGTGATTGTGAATGCGTGAGTGTGAACTGCTTATATGATTAAAAGGATACTTAAATCCCTTCAAAAATAGTTCAGAAGCTACCTAGATTGCTTTATATATAGCTAGAAGGAACATCCAGCCAGTCTGTTAATGTTTTTACAGAAAAATTTAAGATGCAAATGAGGCCTTGTCAGCTAGTGAGAGCTCTACAGGTTAGATTGGGAAAGACTGCTCACAGACTTCAAATAATTTTCAAAAGTTATTTGGACACAGTATAGTTTACAATCTTTGAGTGATTTTCAGAAGTTTTTGGGAAATATTTAATGGATATGTCCTTTTTAATGGGCATCTACAAATAATCTAAGTAGTAATCCCAATTTACCTAGATAGTTAACCAAGGAGGGTAAACAAATCCTTCTACTATTATGGTCCAGCTTCAACAGTTCAAAAAAATTTTTTTAGAAAATAAAAAAGGGGGAATAATGTCCCCAGTCCCTATATGACTCATCAAATAATACACTCCTCATTTAAAAATTTTATAATGTGAATGCCAGTGAGCTTCAGACAGATTCTGGCATGATGGAACTTGAGCAACCATTGCTCAGGTCAAATGGAGACTTCCATGCACTAAACAGTGGAGAAGACCCTAATTTGGGGTCGAGGGCATGTTTGTGTTTTCTTGTAGGAAAAGGATAAAAGCTTCGGCATGGAGCAGAGAAAAACTGGACCTGAGACCATGGGAGCCTACCTAAGCCAGTTTGAGTGAGATCTCCTAAATCAGTGTTCCTGACCCTTGCTGTCATCGAATCTAGAGCCCAAGAAAGAAAGAAAACAGTCGGTTCGAGATTTCCAGTTTCTCAACAGACCTGCTGCATCAACCTTCCGGACCCATGAGTTTTCATCGTGAAGCCAACAGAGAAAAAAGGACCCATTTAAAACATTTGGACATTGGTATGGACTGTGATGAGGGGCAAAAGCCTCTTTTCAGTAATTGAACAGGACATGGTCACTTGAAATATCAGACTTGATGGTTCCTGTTTCTGGAATCACGACTAGGCCAGTGTATTTTTCTAGAGAGATGCAACTTGTCCTAATGCGACAAAAAGGAGACTTTGACTCAAGTTGCATAATCAGCTGACAGTAAATCAACAAACTGCATCACCACAGGAACAAATTGGTGCTCTGTGGATAGTGCAACAAGCCTATTGTTCATATTTTTCATAATGCTACATGTGTAACATCAATGATTGTACCTAATGTATCTGTGCAAGTGCACTTTCTAAATGCTTTCCTGAGCAGATCTTGGAACAATTGTAAACTTTATCAAATTGTAAATGTAAATCACATGCGGGTTACCCTTGTAACAGAATGTAAATCACGTGTGGGTTACCCTTGTAACAGACGAAGGCTGGTAGAATGTTATGGCCCAGATCTGGTGATGGGTACGGTGATGGAGAGGCGCTATGTCAATGGGGGTCCTGGAAATGGTGGCAGTGGCGGTAGGCATTCTGGCTTTATGCCGAGCTCAAACGTGCCTTGTTCCAGAGGCAAGAGATCCGTAACCAAGTATTGCTTAGCCTAGCCAATGGCAATCCCGATAGCCATGAAGGTTGGTTACAGATGATTTAAAGTTGGGGTGCTCTGATGACGGGCCACCTGTGGGGAAGACCCCTCCCGCCTAAGACAGGGGTTCAAGGTCCCCCAAGGACGGGAAAGGGAGGGTGACCCTACTTGACCTAAGCCAGGAGTGCCTCATTTAAAAATAAAAAGGGGTGAATTGTGGGAACACCAGACCTTGAGCAGAGACCCACTTCCCCTTCTGCCTGGGAGTAGGCAGCTGTAAGACAATGTTTACTAAAAACATGTTTACTAAAAACAATACAATGCCTGGGGGCATTAAGTTCCTGGAAAAGTCCTGCCCACAGAAACCACCCTGACCTCGACCTTGTCCAAAGACTAACCACCTCTTCTGCCACGCCCAGATCAGTTTCTGGGGTCAGAGCAGAACCAGCCAGGGGAGAGGGGAGAGCAGAAGCTCCTCTGGTGGGAGCCTTTCTTAGGAAGTTTTCTTGAACCTTTTTGGGGCCTGCTTAAAGTTTTCTTTACATCGTTGAACGAGTCTCTGTGTTGTCAATCCCCGACACCCTCCGCGCGTTCTTGGACACAGGCAGCGCAGCAGACACGACA
>NW_024431419.1:0-27658 GCF_017639785.1 Mesocricetus auratus
TAGGAGAGAGCTCTCAAGAGAAGTCCCTCTAAGAAAAAGGAGCTTCCCTTTTTAAGGACTTCTGCCATTCATCTACATACCATTCTTTCCAGACTTCTCACCCTCCTGGCTGGTGGTTTAATCTCCGGCCCCAGAATCGGCCCCAGAATCGGGGAGACACCACAGGGAAACAGGAAGAGGCATCTAGCCTTAGGGGCTGTGAAAGGCATGGTATTTCAGTGAGTAAGCCCTTATCTGAGTCCTATCAAGAGCTTTAGCACTGAATCTACTTAGGAAAGCATTAGAGAGTGCACTTGCACAGATACATTAGGTACAATCATTGATGTTACACATGTAGCATTATAAAAAATATGAACAAGAGGCTTGTGCACTATTTACAGAGTACCAATTTGTTCCTGTGGTGATGTAGTCTGTCGATTTAATGTCAGTAGTATCAGCCGAACATGTAACCCGAGTCAAAGTCTTTTTGTCGCACCAGGACAAACCACATTTCTCCAGAAGAACACACTGGCATAGGTGTGATTCCAGAAACAGGAACTACCAAGTCTGATATTTCAAGTGACCATGTCCTGTTCAAATACTGAAAAGAGGCTTTTGCCACTCATCACAGTCCATACCAATGTCCAAATGTTTTAAATGGGTCCTTTTTCCCCCAAAGGGAAAAGCTGGCAAAATGAATTCTGTTGTTTTAAGGTGTATCAAAGGCTAGCTGCTAATCTTCCAGTTTTGTTGGCTTTGGGATGAAAACTCAACGGGTCCAGGAGGTTGATGTAGCAAGCCTGATGAGAAACTGGAAATCTCGAACTGACTGTTTTATTTCTTTCTCGGGCTGTAGATTTGATGACAGCAAGGGTCAGGAACACCGACTTAGGAGATCTCAAACTGGCTTGAGCAGGCTCCCACGGTCTCAGGTCCAGCTTTCTCTGCTCCAAGCATCTCACCAAATGTTGTGACAGCTACTGAAGCTTTATTCTTTTCCTGTAAGAAAACACAAACATGCCCTCGACCCCAAATTAGGGTCTTCTCTACTGTCTAGTGTATGGATGTTTCCATTTGACCTGAGTAATAGTTGTTTAACTTTCATTACGTCAGAATCTGTCTGAAGCAGATTCCTCACTGGCATTTATATTTTAAAAATTTTTAAATGAGGAGTGGATTATTTAATGAATCATGTGGGGACTGGGGACATTACTCCCCCTTTTATTTTTAAATTTTGTTTGAACTGTTGAAGTTGGACCATAACAGTAGAAGGATTTGTCTACCCTCCTTAGTCAACTATCTAGGTGAATTGGGATCACTATTTAAATTATTAGTAGATGTCCTTTAAAAGGGACATAACCATTAAGTACCTTTGAGAATCATTTAAGGATTGTGAACTATACTATGTCCCAAATAGTCCTTTTTTTTTTTCTAACCTGTAGCTCTCACTAGCTGACAAGGCCTCATTTGCATCTGAGCTGACAAGGCCTAATTTGCATCTACACAGACACCTTTGGGGGTGGGGCCTGCCAAAGTGGCAGGACAGTTCCCTGAAAAACCTCTCTCTCTCTCTCTCTCTCTCTCTCTCTCTCTCTCTCTCTCTCTCTCTCTCTCTCTCTCTCTCTCTCTCTGACTGGCTCTGAGGGCTTAACTTGAATTTTTTATTAAAATATTAACCGACTGACTGGATATTTCTTTTGGCTATATCTAAATCGATTTAGGTAGTTTTTAACTGTTTGAAGGGATTTAAGTATCCCTTTAATCATATCCAAGGCAATTAGAACAGTTGCTTTTGTCAACATTCACGCATTTACATTTCACACTTCATACATACTGATGTGGCCACGTCCATACACACAGACCATGCATACATATCTCTCCTTTTGCCTAGGTTATGATTAGTTTGTTGAACTGAAACTTCTTTAACAGAACAACTCCAGTCAATCTTTTAATTAAAACTAAAGGTTGAAAAAGTCCTGTATGTCCCTCATCATTTCTTCATTAGAGAAGTTTTGAGCTACACTCAGGGGCTACAGCCATACCCACTCCTTGTAATTCTGTAGATGCAAAGCGGAAAGGCCAGGCTTTTGCCAAAAGTTTTTAGAGATGACTCACAAAATTCAATAACCTACCCTATATAAATGTAACCAAACATTTTTATTTTATATACCTTTGTCTTTTTCTTTACTGAATACTAATACCTCATTTATTAACTGTTACCAGTTTATTTAATTTACCCATCTTTAATCTATCTTTCCATTGAGGATGATCCTCCAATCTACCCTCCAACTGAGGGCAACTTCTTATCTTAGGTTCCCTTTCTTTTTTGACCTTTGTTAGGTGAGGGCCTAGACATTTAATCCAATCCACCCTTCAACTGAGGGTTTAATCATGGAGATATTAAATATTTTTAATAAAGCAGAGATTCCCCTTTTAGGAGGGGGAAACTCAGACTCTCGTGTTGGCAGCAGCCACTCCCAATGTATTTATTAGTGCTATAAAGGCGATGAATGGGGAGCTGCAGTGACTAACTGGCATCAAAACAGTGGGAGGGGTTTTCCTCACCAGTGCCCATACTTCCCTTACCTGAGTTTGGCAATGTTTGGATCATTTTTATCATGGTGAGCATTCCTAGTGTCGGGAGCAGAGTCGGGGTCAACATGCCTGATGCACCGTTCGGGGACCCAAATAGGCTTCTCACTTCCTGGAGGGAAAACACAAACAGCCCCTCGGACCCTAGCTAGTAGGGGAGTGGGTGGCTGCCATTTTCCTGTAATCAAATCCTTCCATCTGACCCATCCCAAAGACTGGGAAGGTTTGTTCCAATGTCTCTCCATAGTAGACAAATTATTACTGTCTGTGGTCAAAAAATTTAAAATATAAAGTATGGTGGATAACTGAATATTGGGGGAGGTGACATATTCCCCCTTTTTTATTTTTTTAAAATACTGTTTGAGAGTGGCATGGGTGCGCTCCACAATGGCCTGTCCGGTGGGGTTGGGAGGAATACCAAAAGAATGGACAATGTGAGTTGATTGGACGTCATAGGATAGATTTAGACTAGAGATGAAAAGTAAGTTTAAGGAGTTTTGGGGAAGATCTTTTGTTTTACTTTGTTTTTGGAGACAGGGTTTCTATGCATAGCCCCGGCTCTCCTGGAACTTGATTTGGAGACCATGCCTGGCTATTTAGGGGAAAAATCTTTATCTTGGGAATATACTTGAAACTTCCAAGTCTGTAGTCCTAGTGGTTGAGAATAGAGGAGGGGTCCCACAACCAGGGGAACCAGAAATGGGGAGAGAACTTAAGCTGTTGATTGACAGCAGTACTTATCTGGAGGCCATTTGACCTGTGACAGATGGATTCAAGTCGGGACTCCCTATAGCTTACTTGACTTTTTTTTTTTTAATATTCTATTTATTTATTGTGCATACAGTCTTCTGCCTGCATGCCAGCAGAGGGCACCAAATCTCATTCAAGGTGGTTGTGAGCCACCATGTGGTTGCCGGGAATTGAACTCAGGACTTCTGGAAGAACAGTCCGTGCTCTTAACCTCTGAGCCATCTTTCCGGGCCCGCTTACTTGACTTTTAAGTTTACCAAAAGAGATGAAAGCTTTATTCATATGAACACTACTAGTTTGTACGCTATACTGAAATCCTCATTGCAGAAAAAGTGGTGAAGTGACTATAAACAGCAGTGGTAGACTCACATATTTGAGTCAGAGAAAACGCTGTGGTTTGGGTTAATGGCATGAACACTTTTTCCTCTGTCCACAGGGATGGCTAGCTATATGGATTGGGCACAAATGTTTTCAGCAGAGTGAGAAACACTTTTGAGTGCTTAGGAAATTTAAAAATTTGAGCTTGTGACTATGATAATAGTAGTCAGTGCTTTACCAGAACTAGGCTATTAACTTACCAGAACTACACTGATTAATACTAAAACTGAATTTTGAAGTCTTAATATAACAATAGCATAGTGAATGGGTAAAAAAATTGAAATATTTTTTACATACTTCAAATCACTTCCTTAGACCATGAGGGGGCAAGGCAGTCATAGTTTTCCCCATCTTCTATTCTTGCTGAGGTCAGTTTAGGTTTAACTATAATCTGATTTGCTGGATGAATAATCCCATGAAAAATTATCCAACTCTATCCTTGGAATCAAAGGTCAGGATGTCCTAACCAACTTACCTTAGCTTCTGTTAAAACTGCTTACTTCCAAACTACTTACTTTGTGAAAGAGCTCCCCACTCCCCTTCAACTGCCAAGCAAGATGCCAAGACATAGTTTCTGTCTCTAAAAATCATGTGTTCTGGACACTCAAGGCACTGTAGCAGTGGCAGCACTACAACACTTCTCACAGATTCAGGGTAGAGGCCTGAGGATTTAAATAAAGACAAGAGACAGCCAGTCATTCATACAAGGAGAATGCCCATTTATTAGAAAGGAGGGAAGCCTTATATACCAGTGTGCAGACACCGTGGAAAACTACCAAGGTCAGAAGTCCACGTTCCCAGTCCCCTCCGGCAATAAGGATGGGCAAATAACAGGAACTTGTGTTCGGGCCTTACCGGAAGGAGGGAAACAAGTAGTATTTGCTAGATAAGCTCCTAGTCACAAGCTGGTCAGCAGATCCCTATGGGGGAAGGGCCCAACAGCTACACCTAGATCCTTAAACAATTTGGGTATTGTCCCAGCTGGTTGGAATACAGCTGTTCAATTGACTAAACACTGTATCTGAGTGGTCAACTCAGGTGACTGCTTCATAACAAGACCTTTATAGTTTGTATTTGTTATGATAAAGTGATAGGAAGGTAACTTTGGTGGGCCTGGCCAAAGTCTGCTACTAAGAGATCATACCAGGTGTTATGATAAAGCTTGAGGGGGACATTGCCTGGCATGTTTGCCCCTCTGCCTTGGTCAATGTCACCTGCCATGGAATTTGCATGGTCCCCTTCAAGCTTTATCATAACACTAGGCAACAGATCTAATGCATTATTGGGAAAGAGGGAAGAGAAAAAGCTGTCTTGGAGTAGGGATGAGAGAGAGAGACAGAGAGAGAGAGAGAGAGAGAGAGAGAGAGAGAGAGAGAGACAGACAGAGAGACAGAGAGACAGAGAGAGACAGAGAGAGACAGAGAGAGAGAGACAGAGAGAGACAAGAGAGGGAGAAGAAACAGACAGAAGGAACAAGACAGAGAGAGGAATCTGGGGTGCCATGATTTTTATTTTTATTTATTTATTTATTAAAGATTAATTTATTGTTATAGTGTTCTGCCTGCATGTCTGCCTGCAGGCCAGAAAAGGGCACCAGATCTCATGGTTGTGAGCCACCATGTGGTTGCTGGGAATTGAACTCAGGACCTCTGGAAGAGCAGCCAGTGCTCTTAGCCTCTGAGCCACCTCTCCAGCCCGCCATGATTTTTAAAGGGGCTGCAGATTGCTACTCAACTGTACACAAACTCATAGCAATGTGACAATGGAAATTGCCACTCCTAGCGGGTGATGCAAGCTGTTGCTGCCTCGGCTGCTGTCACAGGCTGGTGGAGGCACCAAACTTACAACAGTCTTTACGTACTGAAGTCATTTTCTTCCACCCTCACAACTAACTTAAGCTCTCACCCCTTAGACCTCTTTACCACTTGCATTTACATACCTTAAATTACTTCCTTAGATCCTCACAACTTACGTAAACTTTAGACCTTTTCTTTTTCCATCCAATCATTTACCATGAGACACAATGATTGGTTACCAAAAGCAACCATTGCAAAACAAGATTCTTTAAATAAAGGAATAGTAAAAAGTTACATTGAAACCTGTTTTGTAAGTTTCCATTTTAGTGTGACCTCTGCCTTTCTCAGCTCTAGAAAAAAGCAAGGCCGAATTTTTACCCATGAAATGAACTGAATAGGCACATGTAGTCGTGGGTGGGGAGCGGCTGGGTGCTTACTATCATTGTTAAAGTAATAAGCTACAGTTAGGCATCAACAACTTCAGAGATCTGAGAAGGATAAATTTGAGCAGTAATTAAAATCTAAATGGCCTCTGTATCAATTAAAAGGACAGAGACTTACTCTGCTACCTGGACAGTTACCCTGAACTCCCCCGGGACGATTTTGATTGTTTGGTTGGACAACAGTAAGTCCTCAGCTGCCATACAGTGCAATGCTAGTTTTTGGGTTTGAGACCCAGACAATTTGAGAGACTTTTCTTTGGATGACAAACTTGGGAAAACTGACCTACCTTGGCCAGAAAGAACAGGACAGTAAATCCAACAGTGTCCCACAGTTTGGGCAGAACTATGCCAGCATGGAACAGCTTTTGCCCAGTGGTTAGCATTACCAAAATCCTGGTGGAATCATCTGTGCCTCAGTATCTTCTTTGGAGACCTTAGCATCACCACTAGTAGCAGGAATTTTTTTTTATCACAGGAAGTTTTTTCATTGAACACTTTAAATGCCATATTTAGCAGATGTCTGAGAGGTTTGAGGGCCATATTCTATTAAGTAAGTACCTGATTTTAAGCAAACTACTTGTTTTAGTTAACTTGCTTCAGGCTTAAGCTTAGTACCATAATCAGAAAGCTAAAGGCCTTGTAAATGAACTACACTTGTGCTTAGCATAACTACAAACATAGTTCTGAGCATGAAAACGTGGGGAAGAGAAAAGGAGGGAAAGAGTAAAAGAGAGAGGTCCTGGTGACAAGATTTTTCAATCCAGGGCAACCTCAAGCAGACTGAGAGACCTGACAGAGAGAATGTCCCAAATCACAGAGGAGAGACATCCCTTTCCATATGATGGGGGCCAGTGGGGTGAAAGGGGCATCCTAGCATACCAGTGGGTGTGACTTTTATAGTAATAGACAAAGCAGGCAGCTCTGGGGTAACACTTACACAGTATAAGAGGAGAGAGCAAGTACAAGGAGAGAAAGCTTTCCCATGTAACTGGCACCCAGGAAGGCTTAACAGGCTCCAGAACCCAGAGAACCTCAGAAGCCCATAGCGGAGAAGCAGCATAGCAGGTGGAGGGATGATGTGACTGATGATATGGACTCTAGAATTTGGATTCAAACATGAAAGGTGGGAGAATCCAGTAAAACACATGATCCACACATACACAGAGTCAAATCAGAAACTAGGTTCAGTTAGGAGACTGGGTTCCTTAGAAAGAGGCCCATTTATAGCCCATTGCAGGTTTTAGCACCAGATACATAAAGTGAGGACACGATTGCTCCAAAGTATGACTAAGAGAAAGGTAACAAACATTTGGGGAAATTTATGAAGTTTTATCTTGTTGGAGATGTGATATACCAATAAGCCAATTCAGTCTTTTTCATGAGACTTTTACATTTGGAATTGTCTTTTTTTTTTTTTCTTCAGATGTTTCATTTGTTCAGTGGTAGTAGAGTTTCTTTGTATAAAGGACAAGGACATGTTCCTTATAAGTTCCTTGGCCTGTTTTGTCAAGTGATAGAAAAATCTTTTTTCAAACCTTAGCTATTGACATGATGTTTTGTTTTGCTTTTTTTGTTGTTGTTTTGTTTTTATGAAATTCTGAGGTCTCCAGCACATTTCCTATTAATAGTTGACCAATTTCATCATTACTTTGTGCTAGAGACCTGGCAGACACATGTGGGATTGGATGTGAGATATGTATGTGTATATATATATGTATGTGTATATATATATATATATGATTCCTATTCTTGATTACTTCTTGGAACTGAAGAAATAATAAAGTGAATTCTGTATCAGCTGGTATAAATTCAGCAGTTTCAATATGCAAAACCCTCTTTCTGTATATTGCAAATCAGTAACTATATTGAAAGGTTCTGTAAAATCCATTAATACCATAAGAATATCATATAATTCTGACTTTTGTGCACAATCATAAAGGGTTTGAGCCACTTTACTTAAATTTTCTGATTTGTAACCTGCCTTTCCTGATTTATTTGCATTCTAGCACATTCTCAGTGAGGGCTGGCAGAGGAATGGGAGCAGCAACTGCCCCCTAGATGCCCTAGACCTGGAGTATCCATGTTGTCAGTCCAAGTTCACAAGCCACTTGTCCGGTGTAGCTATTGAACCCTGGGAACTGGCTAGTGTCAACTGAAATAGCCTTCACTGTAAAATACATTCTAGCTCCCTACCCCTAACTCATTGCTGCGTCTCAGACCCAGAACCCTGTGCATGCTCTCTATCTCTAGCACCAAGCTTTTTCTTTTCCTTTTTTTTTTTGGGGGGTTCAAGACAGAGTTTCTCTGTGGCTTTGGAGGCTGTCCTGGAACTCACTCTTGTAGACCATGCTGATCTCGAACTCACAGAGATCCACCTGCCTCTGCCTCCTGAGTGCTGGGATTAAAGGCGTGCGCCACCACCACCTGGCCTGTAATTTCTTTTTCATGAAAACTAATTCTCTCTCAGCTTCAGTGATAATTCTCTTGGCCTATTTAAGTCCTTGTCACCATTTAAGGTTTTGGACAAATTAGTTCATTTTTTTTCTATTCCAATAGTGGACTTTATATAAGAAATATCTCCTAGTAATCATTGAAAGTCACTAAGAGTCAGCAATTGATCTCTCCTAATTTGTAACTTTTGGAGTCTAATTTTCTGTACACCTATTTTATATCCTAAAATAATTAGTAGAATATCCTCTTTGTATTTTTTTCAGAAGCAATTTGTAACTTCTACCATAAAGAATCTACATTTGTTTCAGCTAGTAAACTATCCTCCATATAATGGTAAACTATAGATTGGGGAAATTGCTTACATAATAGTTCCAATGGCTGATTTACAAAATATTGGCAGAGTGGGGATATTTAGCATTCCTTGTGGGAGAACTTGGTATCTCTTAGCAGGTTGAGAACTATTATAAGTAGACACCACAAAAGCAAAAATTTTTCTGTCTTTTCTGGTAAAGTTATAGTTAAGAAACTATTTTAAATAAATAACTAAAAGAGGTCATCCTATAGGTAATAAAGAAGGCAAAGGAATTCCAGTGTGTAAAGAGTCCATTGTTTGAATCACCTTATTAACAGCTCTTAGGTCTGTTACCATTCTCCATTTTTCAGATTTCTTTTTAATAACATTATTTATATTAATTTAATAACATTAACAAATAATGTTATTAAAAATAATAAATACAGGAGAATTCCAAGGGCTGGTTGATTCTTCAATAAGCTGAGCATTTAACTGCTCCTGTACCAGCTGTTGTAAGGCTTGTAATTTTTCTGTTATTAAAGGCCATTGCTTAACCCATACAGTTTTGTCCATCAACCATTTTAAAGGTAGGGCTGCTGGTGTCTTTGAAAGATCAGCAATTGTTGTGCCTTGTGCTTGTACAACTTGAATGGTCAGTTACTGCTCTTTATAATACTTTCTAATATATTTTCCAGAAACATATATTAGTTTATGGTTTGTTTCTGAGATTGGAGGAATGTTAATCTGCATATTTCATTGCTGTAACAAATCATGTCCCTGTAAGTTCATTGCTATGTTAGCCACATGTGGCTTTAATTTTTCTCTCTACATTCAACCCGTGTTGTACTCTGTTTTGTCTGAGATAAATTTCCAAGCCCTAAAAGGTGAACATCTACCTCCTAAAAAGGCCAATTTGGATCCTAAGATTCTGGTGCCATTATTATGATATCTGCTTCTGTGTTTACAAGGCCTTCACCGACAATGTCACTTATTCATATTTGTAATTTTGGTCATATTTATAGAAGCTTGCCAAAATATTTGCTTTATGTTTCTCTTTTTAAGTGACCTTGTTTGCCATGATTGAAATACTTGACATTTTGATTTTTCTTCAAACCTTTGAACATTACCTCTTCTATCCAAGCATGATCATGGTCACGAGATTCTATATTAATTGTAGCTCTGTTCCATTCCTCCAAGGGTGCTGGTCTTACCTTTAATGGCCTAACTGCCCTTTTGCATTATGCATTAGCATTTTCAAAAGCCAGAGATTCAATTGTTATTTGTCTAACTTCTGAATTTGCTTTCATTCTATTTCCTACTGAAGTCAGTCTTTGTAAGAAATCTATAAAGGCTTCCTTTTGGCCCTTGTGTAACTTTAGTAAATGACTCAATTTTCTTTCCTACTTCTCTAATTCTGTCCCTAGCATTTAAAGATGCTGTACAGTAAATTCAGGAAATGGTCATCATATCAATATTGCCTTTGTATATCAACATAATTTTCTTCTCCAAGAAGTTGGTCTTAGGAGACTTCCATACTTGTAGCCATATTTCATTGTTCAATGGTCTTAGTTCATCTTTCTACCAAGTCTTCCATTGTAATTGAGGACCAGGGTCTAAAACAGCTTTATCCAAGTTTCTCCAGTCTCTAGTGATAATCCTATTACAAGATGACTATGAGTTTAACATCTGCTTCACAAAAGGTGAATGCATGGCATATGGCATTCCTTGAATGTTCTTAAATCTACATTTTCACAGGAGTGGAAATCCATATGAAACATTTTATTAAGTTTCTCTACAACTTGTATCTTAGCACTCATATTAACCAACTTTTTAAACGGAATAAAACAGTTCATAGAGATTTTCATACAGAGACAAAGGAGCAAAACTACAACCTTCATACTTACCCAACTTCCCAGATGAAAGGAGACAGAGCAGAAACACAGAGATTAGACATGCATTCCACCTTACCTTCACACAATGATTAACTTTATTATTTAATATACTGGACTTAGAATCACATACATATACTTCTTGATGTGTCTGTGGGGGCATTCATGGGAGGGTTTAATGGGAAAGGGAAGACACAACTTGAATGTTGGTAGTGCCATTGACTTTTGTGAGGTCGGGAAAAAAACTATTCTCCTCAATCTGTTTTCTGATCGGCCTGGGTGGAAGCAGTTTCCTCTGTGTTGGACCCTCTCTCCTAAACACTGACCTAAAACAAACATTTCCTCTCCTAATCTGATGGTCACAGCAGTGAACAGAGTGGTTAACAAAGACAAAATATCTCTTTCTAAAGGCCCTTGGGTGAGCCGGGTGCAAGGACTATATCAAGGGAGAAGAGGCTGTCTCTAAAGGAAGGTGGTACAAGTCTAGGATTGAATGAATCTCAAACTAATATCCAGACCAGTCTTGAAGAGGAAAATTAATCAGAAGGGACAGATCTTGTCCAAGAGAAAGAAGTATTCATGGGTGTCAGACCAGTTGTGATCTGCTTGATTCCCTCTATTACTTCTCGGTAGCCCGGTTTTCACCTGGAACCATTCCTTGTGCTTTTCTCTGATTACTGAGTTTGATGAACCTGTTGTCTCCCAGAGTGTCCCTAGTAAGGAAGGCTATCATTGAGAGGCACATGATTCATCTTCATCTGGAAGGTATGGAAGCAGGTTTGACTTCAGTCCACTTGCTCTCACTTTATAAATTCTTGGAATAAAGGACTCAATGATGACTGACACGGGAATTGCAGTTTGCTCCTTTCACTTTTGTCCCAATGTAATAAGAAGAGTATTCCTCAATCAATACATACATACATATACATAACATACAAAGTGCATGCATATATACACATTTCCTAGAATTGTTGAAAACTATTATCATATCTGGTTTATTAAATCTCCCAAAAAATAGAAATTCAGACATCAAGTTTCTCCTGTACCGGAATATTAGCCATCGGGGGATTTTGCTCCTTCCTTTCTATTATCTAGACCTCAGAGGATTCTTTTGCGAAATGCCTGCAAAATGTTCACAGATTCTTTCATTCAATACATTATCTTTTTGCTAAGCATATGCAAGGATTTGTCCTTTCCAAGAAAACTATTGTAAAATTCACAGTATTTCAGAATAACTCTGGCTTGTTTAATCCAAGTTGGGCGGTATACACCTAGTTCAGGTTTTGCAGCTCCATCTTTCAGAAGCTCAAAGGCTACGGGAAGCCAAGAGTGAAGTCGAAACCAGCACACGATCGAGTTAAGCACATTCAAAGGCCCAAATACCGGTCCAGCCAGAAGCAGTAAAGTGAAGTTCCAAGGGAAGGATCCCAGATCTCTGCCTCTGTCCAGTGCAGTGCATGTCAATGCATCCCCCAAGGAGGCAGGGCTTCTTTAAGAAGTCAAGCTCAGGGCGGGGGCACAGCGCTCACGTGATGTGGCGCAGCTAGCAAGCTTGCGGAAGCCGCTCTGCGGGGCAGTAGCCGGGATGGTGCAGTTGTACAACCTGCACCCTTTCGGGTCGCAGCAGGTGGTCCCCTGCCAGCGGGAGCCAGAGCAGTTCTGCTGCGGGGGACCGGACGCGCTGTTCGTGGCTTCGGGCTGCAAGGTGGAGGCGTTCGCGGTGCAGGGAACAGAGCTGTGCAAACCGCGCTGCTCCTTTTCCACGCTGGGCAGGGTGCTGCGCATGGCCTATAGTGAAGCCGGTGAGGAGCGGCTTTGGGGCGGGGTTCTGGGTGGGGCTGGGGCTGGTGCTTTTCTGTAATAGCTGGGGGCGGTCTGCACCGGTCACGTAGTAAAGTGCTGAAGGCATTTTGTGCAGTTGTCATAGCAACCACAGATCAGCTGGAGCGCCTCGGTGGAGTGTTTACCTATTTTGCCTGAAATCTTGGGTCTGATCTTCCGAACCAAGGTTGTTCAACTAGTAATCTCAGCACCTGGGAGGTGGAGGCAGGAGGATCAGAAGTTTAAGGTCGTCCTCTGGTATTTAGTGAGTCCTGGACTAGTCCGGGCTACAGGTAATCTTGTCTCGAGGCAAAATATAAATACTCCTCACAGACATGGGTCTACTGTGGGAAGGGAATGCTGACTGATCCCTTCCATGTCTTGAATTAAAGGCGTGTGGCTGGGTTCCGCTTATGCCAGACCCTTAAAAACATCAATGTAAGAAATTTCAAACATTGCACTAAAGAAAGAGGAGGGAAAATGATATCCTAAAGTTCACGGTATGCTCTACCTCAAAAGTTATCCTAAACCATAGCTAGCCCTTTTATGTCTGTAAGTCACTATTACTTCTGAAAATTCTTAAATACATAGAGAGAGAGACAGAGAGAAAGAGAGGGGGAGAGAGAGAGAGAGAGAGAGGGAGAGGGAGGAGAGGGAGAGGGGGAGAGAGGGAGAGGGAGAGGGAGGAGAGGGAGGAGAGGGAGAGGGAGAGGGGAGAGAGAGGCCCCTCTCTTTTAAAGGTATACTTCTTCCAAAATTTGAGGCAATGGGTGGTTTTCTTGCCTGTCATTAGTGTTGATTCCTGGAGTCCTTGCATTGCTGCTACTTGTGCCTAAGAGTCATTTAGAAAGCTTACAAGAAAAACAAACAAACAAACAAAAAGCAACAACTCCCATTCCTGGGCAACACCTTTGGAAACAATGTTAAATTTCTCTGGAGTGAAGCTAACATTGGAGTGTTTCAAATGCTTAGCTGGGTTGGGTACTAATGACCTGAGCCACACTGACTGCAGGAGGCTAGCACTAAACTGTGATAACCTCATTAATGAAACCTGGAAGAACAAAAATGCTTTTGTAATCAAGTTGGCTGCCTTAAAGAACTTCAGAGTCATGTGGGATGGTATTAGCATCATGGGCCATATAACTCAAAGGTAGCTTTCAGTCCACAGTTGAACTTCAGCCTCTGAGCGTAACTTCTTTTAATCCATGCATGACCAAACATTAATAGGCTGACTCCTGGCTGTGCCTATGCCCAGAAAACCTGCCTTTGACTTCTCCTTTAGCCTTTTTTTTTCTTCCATATTCTCAGTATGTGGACCTGAAGATTTGTGTTCCCAGTGCCCAGTGTTCTCTGCTGTAGCAAATCTCTCCTTGTTTTTGTAGGTCTTCTACCCAAGCAGAAAGTATTTTCTTTTTCTTACTGTCAGGTCTAAAGGAAACCCCAAGCCCGAAACTCCAAAAGGCAGTCCAAATATCCAGAAATGAGGACTATAGGGGGATTTCTGGCAGTTGGATAAAAGCCAGCATTCCTTGTGAACTTGTGAAGCTGGTTCAGAAGGAGTCATTTCCCTTCCCTCCAGCAAAAGGGATGATGATTCTCAGATTAACCTGTGGTGCCTGTCAGCATGTCAGGGTTCAGCCTGGCCTCCAGGCTCCCTCAATCCCTACTCACAGGTACCTGTTACATCCTGGTGACCAGAAAGTAAAGTGAAACTGTAACTGGTGGGTCTAGGGTTGCAAAGGGTGGGGAGCTTTATGTCAAGTCACCTCAGGTACAAACAACTTATTAGTTAACTGAGACCATAGCCAGAGTTTGGGCTTCTGAAACTGCAATAGGGGTGGACTCCTAGCTCCTCTCTTATAGTAAGAAGTAAGCATTAGACATGGACAAAAGAATTTTTACAATCTTGAGGCAAAACAGGTACAGATTGCTCTTTACAATTCCCATTAACAAGGTATTTGACTAAATTGGTGTTTGAATTAGCTTATTGTTTCTCCTGTGCATTTCTAAGGGTGTTTACTGAAACTCTACACTTCTCTGGCACTGCCAGTTTCCCAAGGCAGGGAAGAACATGGAAGAATGCAAACAGAAAGTCACTTACAAACAGGTTCACAACAATT
Source organism: Mesocricetus auratus (assembly GCF_017639785.1). Taxonomy (NCBI): domain Eukaryota; kingdom Metazoa; phylum Chordata; class Mammalia; order Rodentia; family Cricetidae; genus Mesocricetus; species Mesocricetus auratus. The sequence continues at coordinate 14,512 of NW_024431419.1, forward strand.
GTTGGTTATAAGTGGCAGGAGGTTTATCTAAGAGCTAACCCTTAGCTGCAGAGAGCCATTGAAAGCTGCTAACTTTTGGTCACAGACAGGGCTGCTGGTCATAAAGCAAGGAATGCCACTGGTAAAAGTTAATCTCTATACCAACCTACAAACACACCTCCAGAGAAGCTAGAAAACAAGGAGATCCCTAAGAGAGACATTCCTGGTCCCCCGGAGAAGGGGAAACAGACAAGATCTCCTGAGCAAATTGTGAGCATGGAGGGGGGGAGTTAGGAGAAAGAAAAGGGGAGGAGGGAGGGAGGAGGACATGAGGGACTAGGAAGACTGAGTTGAGTTGGAGAGCAAGAAAAGAGATTCCTTAATAGAGGGAGTCATTATATGTTTAAAGAGAAATCTGGCACTAGGGAAATGTCTAGAGATCCACAAGGATGACCCCAACTAAGAATCTAAGCAGTGGTAGAGAGGCTACCTTAAATGCCCTTCCCCTATAATGAGATTGATGACTACCTTAAATGCCATCCTAGAGCCTTCATCCAGTACCTGATAGAAGCAGAAACAGAGATCCACAGCTAAGCACTGAGCCAAACTCCTGTAATCCAGTTGCAGAGAGGGAGGAGTGATGAGCAGAGGGGTCAAGATCAATCTGGGGAAATCCACAGAAACAGCTGACCTGAGCAAGGAGGAGCTCATAGACCCCAGACTGATAGCTGGGAAATCAACATAGAACCGAACCAGGCCTCCTGACCGTGGGTGTCAGTTAGGAGGCCTGGGCAGTCTATGTGGCCTCTGGTAGTGGAACAGTATTTATCCCCAGTATATGAATGAACTTTGGGAACCCATTCCCCATAGAGGGATACTATCTCAGCCTAGCCCTTCCCCAAATGATGTGGCAGACTTTGATGACCCCCCATGCAATGCCTCATCCTCCCTGGAAAGCAGAATCGGGATGGGATGGAGGGTCGGTGAGGGGCATGAGAGGATGGGAGGGAGAGGGAACTGGGATTATTTGTAAAATAAGATTGCTTCTAATTTAAATAATAATACGTATATTTGAAATAAACATACATAGAAATATATAAAAAACATTAGTGTGTAACTGCTGACAGGGCTGTTGACTGTCAACTCCTACTTCTTTGTAAACTACATATTTACATTTCTATATTTCTATATTCCTATTCCCGGGTTCTTCATTTTCATATTCCTATTTTTGGACCCTTCATGACAGGAAGGGACTAGAGCAAGATAGAGTTTCCAGATGTCCTGTTCCTCTAGCCAGACTCTTTTCTACAGTTCTACCTCCACCACACTAAAGTCTCCAAAATTTAAATCTACCAGTGGATTAATGATTCATTAGGCCAGAGATCATGATCTAGTCATTTCTGGAAATGTTCTCACAAGAAACAATGAGAGCTATTGCTCTAAGGTGTTTCTTAGTTCAGTCAAGTTGAAATGATGAACCATTGCAAGAATATTAAGGAGAAAGTGCTAACAATTTAGAAGGTAAGTTTTGAACTTTTCACATCATCAGGGATAATGGAAATTGAATTTAGGGTGCATGTGTGATGTTAAGAGGAGGGATAACCAACAGATAGAGAGACCAGTAGCTAGGGCAGTGATGAAGGCCCTATTGCTGGACATGTGTTTATGAGGTTTTGTGGTTGGTGGGTCAGGAAAGTGAAGACCATACAGCTCTCCTTGTGTACTGAACCAGCACAAGGGATTCTTTAGCACTTTAGTACAAGTATACAGAACTAGTGCCCCCCCTCCCCACTCTGTGCCTATATTTAAAGGTGCACCAGGAGCATAATTGTTTTCAAAGTTAGGTCCTCCCTTTAAAGGTTATATGGAACACTATAAGTTTTTATTTCCTTTCTAACAGTTTGCAGAATGAGCATAAGCCTTTGAACTAATTAAGTACGCCATTTGTTGACTGTTGCTGAACTATAAAATTTGAAGAAAGATATTTATCCCGATGGGGTCATGTAAGGATTTACAGAGAACTTAACAGTGGGCTCCTGAGACTTGTTAAGGAGGCCTGCTTCGCAAGTGCTACTTCAGCATTTACAGAACCAGTCATTAATCTGAAATCACATACAATACAATGTGGATATGACCTACAGCTTGCAGATACATTATTTCATTTGTAAACATTATATATATTTATAGATAGATGAATTAAGAGATTTTGTTGTAACTAAACAAATATACTTATTTTAAAATGTTATTTACTAACTTAAATATAAAAAAATATAGGCAGTAAAAGGACAGTAGATGAATTAGATATTATCAAAATCAAAGATTTTGGGGTATGTATTCTACCAATAGGTGGAAAGAACTATTCAAAAGATTTGAAAAGGTATTTGTAAATTGGGGTCTAAAATATACAATAAGCTAATTTGGTGAGAGGAAAATCCATTAATTGATTTTTTTAATGAGCAAATGAAACTGGAGTGTATAGGCAACTGACCGAGCAAGTGAGGTGCTGGGTTTGAGCCCCAACAGCACACAGCTAAGGACTTGAATAGACATTTCTCTGAAGAAGACATGCCATGTCCAAAAGCATGCCAAAGGGACTCCGCATCCCTACTCATCGGGGAAATGCAAATTCAAGTCCCAGTAATACACTCAAAACCCACAGTATAGTTCGTATTTAAAAATTATCATAAAGCAGCTGGTTGTGATTGCATAAGCACCCAAGAGGCCAGGGCAGGAGGATCTTGGCGAGTTTGAGGGCATCCTGGGCTATGTAGTGAGTTCAAGTAGCGACTGGTATATATAGCGTGCATGACCCCTGAGGTGGTAGCAAACAGGAATGTATAAATAGTTTTGCTGGCCGTCTGAATTTCAGTTATCTAATTATGGTGGTAACTTGACAGTTTCTAATAATGTTTGCTCTGTGGCCCAACATAAATTTCCAACATAAAACAAATTATATAGGTATCGGCTTATTTGTTACAGAATAAAGTATAGTGGTAATCTTCCTACATTAATACGGGAATTGTTAAGTAGCTGTGGCACGTGTGCATATAGGATATTTTTACAGATATTAATATATCTGTGTGTTACGTTGGGATGGTGCGTGATGGATAGCCATGTATCCGCATGGAGGAAAAGATTTATTCACTGTTTAAATAATTGAAGGTTGTTTCTTTGACTTCTTCCCCCCAAGAAAGTTGCTAACCTGTGTGCTTGAGGTTGTTAATTCATAAAGCAGGTATTGTTACAACAAAATGTGATTATTGAGTTAAACATGAATTTAAAAATGGCACATTGTTAAATATATTAGTATGGTATATAAAGATGACAAAAAGCCTTTCTTGACCCATGTTTATATGAGAGAAAGTGTTTAAAGTGTTTTGAAGGGGGGAGGTCTTTATGTTTTCATTTTGTATTTAATAATTTTGGTTTCTATAAAGAATGTTACTTTTACAGTTAAAACAATCCCATATAATAAACAGTTAAAAGACTACTAACTTGGATTTATATTTTATTTGGTATCTCTAGTTTTAGCCTCCTTTTTATTTTTATTTTTATTTTTATTTTTTGGTGTTTTTGAGACAGGGTTTCTCTGTATTGTGTTGGAGGCTGTTCCGGAACTCGCTCTGTAGACCAGGCTGGCCTCGAACTCACAGATCTGCCTGCCTCTGCCTCCCAAGTGCTGGGATTAAAGGTGTGCATCACCAATGCCCAGCATTAGCCTCCTTTTTAGAGTTGTGACTTCTGTAGGAAGGGAAGGAGACGTCAAATGTAAATTCTGTTAAACTCAGAGTCCCTTAATTCCTACCTGAATTTTATAAATTACACAATATTGCTGCTACAACTTAGTAGAACTTTCAACTGTGATAAGAGTTAATAAAGTGGAAATTTTCTTTGTTATGTGAATAATAAAGGAGTTGTTGTAGGACACTCAGATGGGAAGAGACTGTATCTCAGAACTTCCATGGCTGACATCATTTAACACAGACCTCTGTCACTTAGAGGGCAGCTTTGTTCTTTTGAGTCAGTTATCCATATATTATACTATGCATCCCATTTTCAGGCAGCAAAGAAAGTGGTTGAATTTCCAAATCCAAATTCCAAATGCAATCTTGCTTCATTTTTTAGGAGACTATCTGGTGGCAATTGAAGAGAAAAGCAATACTACGTTCCTGCGTGCTTACCTGAACTGGAGGAGTACGAGGACTGAAACCTCCCGCGTGTGCATCCGGATGGTTGGGCACAGTGTGGAGGCGCCCTTCTGTGAAAGTCTTAGAGACCAGATGTCTATAGTTGAAATGCCTTTGTCGGAGGCTCCTTTGTGCATTTCATGTTGTCCTTTGAAAGGAGATCTACTTGTTGGCTGCACCAACAAGTTAGTCTTATTTACTTTGAAGTACTGTATCATTAATGAGAACTTCTCAGTGTTGGACTTTGAGCGTTCATTAATTATACACATAGAAAATGTCATTCCTGTTGAAATTTCTTTCTGTGTTGGGTATGTTGCTGTCATGTCTGACTTAGAAGTCTTAATCTTCAAACTGGAGTCAGACTCTACAAATGGAGAGAGAGCTAAACACCACCCACCAAAAACCAACAACCAACTGAAACAGAAGGAAGGTAAATGATGAATTTGACTTTCTAAAGAACCCCAGCATCTATAGTTTGCTGCTATTCTTATAGGTTTAGGTATTCTTATTACATTGGTTTGGGTTTGTGACTATCCATAGCTTATTCTGTTTCTACATCTATTTGTCAGTATGTGCGTAATGGAGCAATTGCTGTTAGATGAGGGGTTTCTAGAGAGAAAACAGTTGGTGTTCTTTTATTTTTTGAGACAGGGTCTCAATATGTTCCCAGCTGACCTGGAACTCACTTGGTTCAGGCTTGCCTCAAACTGGGGATCATTCTGTCTCAGGCTCCTGAGTCTAGGCATTATAGTTGTGAGTCCCTATGCCTGTCCTGCATGAGTTTCTAGTCTTGGCTGTCATATTCAATATTTAATGACATTGGATAGCATTGTCCTGGTTGCCTTTTTTGGTCCCCAACTTAAGTTAGAATTCTTAAAGAGTGAACTTTAATTGAAGTAGCATCTCTATAAGGCTGACCTCTAGGCAAATCTTGGGGGGCATTTCTTAATTATTGATGTGAGAGGACCCAGCCCATTGTGGGTGGTGCCACCTGTGAGCAGTGGTCCTGGGGTGTATATGAAAACAGGTTGAACAAGCCATGGGGAGCAAGCCAGTAAGCAGTATGCCTCTATGACCTCTCTGCATCAGCTGCTACTCAGAGTTCTGCTCTGACTGGCTCAGTGGTGGAGTGTGGTCTGAGAGTTGTGAACGGGAACAAACCCTTTGATGTTCAGTTGCTTTTGGTTATGATGTTGCATCACAGCAGTGGAAACATGAGGGCACATGCCATGTCCAGTGTTCATTCAGGCAGATGGTAGTACTTACAGTTGTTAAACTCTCAAATGTTATTTTTTAAGATGTCAGTAATGAAGCTTCACAGCTTGAATCAGAGGATTTTGTCATTTGCCTAAAACCCATGGAGCTTCTTGGTGAAAAATGTAAACAGTCTGGAATATCTGTTAAACTGGAGCCCACAGGATTGGCAGATGAAAACGTAAAATATTTAAGTGTACAGCACCTGCTGTATAGGTATGAGAGCACCTTTTATTCACCAGCATTTCTTATTTACAGGCCTGCTTAAAGTCTATGGAAGTTAGATCTGTCCTCTTTCTCTTCTTAAACCCACAGACGGTTTGCTCCCGATATTTCGTTCTATGCCTTGTCTGATAACATCAAGTTACATTCTCTTCAGCTGCTGCCTATTCACCAAACAGGTAAGTATAGTTGAGCTGTGGTGCAGAGAGGTGACAAGGCCCCGCACTAGAGGGAGGACCCGTGTGTAGGCATTAGATTTGGTTCTCCTTCAGAGTCTTCCCGAGGAGAGCAAAGTCACATTGGCTAGGAGAAGTGAATCAACTAGGAGGGTGTGACCAGAAAAAACTCAATTCCTTTTTTGTTGTTGTAGTTGTTTTGAAATAGTCTGTAGGCCCAGTAAAAGAAATTTGTGAGCACTGTTGGAGGAGAGATCTATCCAGGTTCCAGCTGAGTATGTGACAAAGTTTCTCTTCTTATTTTTATTTAAATTAGAAACAAGCTTGCTTCACATGTCAATCCCAGCTCCCTCTCCCTTCCCTCCTCCCCTGTGACAAAGTTTCTTGGGATGGCCTCATAAGCAAGGCGAGAAACCTGGTCTGAGTGGAAACTCATTCAGAACACTAGTTTTCAACACTGCTGCACATTACATTCACCTGGATGCTTAAAAGTACTGATATGGGAGATGTAGCCAGAGTCCCAAACAGTTCAATTAGGTCAGAATCAGAATCACCGGCATTATTTTAATTGAGGGTCTCAGATGATGACCCGTGGGTTCTAGGCTAGCCTGTGCTACATGGGACCTTCTATGAGAACAATGCTAGTGATTTTGATTCTGACTTAATAGGACTGTTTTGGACTCAGGCACCTGCATCTTTTAAGTACTCACCAGAAAAGCACCAAAATTGATACCAGAAGACTCTGCACTTGCTCATGATATGTTTCTGGAGAGATATAAATGTTGCTATAATCCAATGTCTTTATAATGTTATTTTTAAGTAAATATTGAGTAGCTACTGTTGTTGTGCTGAGTACTGAATAAAAGTAGGCAACATGCTTGTGCTTATGAAGTTAATTATCTAATGGTAAGATCAGATACTGATCAAATACTGACAAAAGTGTGGTATGGACCTAATGGCGACCATTGTGGCTTGTCAAAGTTCCAACATTTGAAACTGCAGACCACACTTTTCCAGCACCTTGTAACTTTCATTTTTAATGATTCTCAGTATTTGTTATGAGAGTTCCCTTATGCCTTTTCTTTTGAGAAATTTTGTGCGGGCTTTAAAGGACAAAAATGTGTAAAACAGCAGCCTCTTTAAAAAAATAGTTCACTGGAAAAAAAGTCCCTGTCACCAAGGAACCAGGCATCCCATTGTGCCTCCTAATTACACCAAGAACTGGAAAGTTAGAGATTTACTAGACACATCTGACCCCAAGCATGAAACTCCTACAATCCAGATCCCGAGTCTGAGGCCACTTGGGGGCAAGAGTTCAGTTAATAAATATAGAGAAGTCAGAATGGTACAGTACAGTGGGAAAAGAGCAAGACATCGGGACCTTCCACTTTTGGAGTGTGTGAGAGGAACAGGCTCGCATAGTAAGACTAAGACACAAAGGGACACACTTAGGGAGCAGCTCCATGATTACCCCCTTGAGGACGAAAATGCTCTGAAATTATAGTGGAATGTCTGGTCCCTGGGGAAGTCCTTTTCCCAAGTTCAGGCATTTGGATAAATAAGGGTCTCCATCCCTCCTGGGCCTTGAGGAAAGTTCCTGCTTGCTAAAAGCCGTCATTCTCCTTATGAACTGGCAGGAGGAACTTGTGCCCCTTCCTTGATGTAAGAGGGTTCCTGGTAGAGTTACTGAACTTCTGAGGACAATAGACATTTAGATACTAGCTTTGTTTTAGAAAAAAAATGCTATAATTAAGTTAATGGCTGCTTTTTGTCCATGAATCATTGAATCTGCTTTCAATCTTTCCTGTGGCTAAACTATAAAGTACAAAAGGTGTATTTCTTTTTCAATAAACACTGCTGGCAGCCATCCTGATTTACCGTCAGACTGTGCCTCCCTCCTCCTTTCCTTTGCAAACTCCACTCAGCTTCTTTGGTCCTGGACACCACTTTGCTACAGCAAGTCTCTGGCAAAATTAGACACTGGAATAATGCTCTATGGAATAATGCTTTTGCTCCTGGTAGCAAAAGCCATTAGCAAAAGACCCTGACTTTCTCTAGAGTCTAGGAAGGCTTCGTCTTGAGACTAGATCTGTAGGGTGAATTGTGCTGACTTGGGGATTCGGATGGGTTCCACAAAGGGAGGAGAAGAGAGTATTTTAAGTGGAGGAAGTTTCAAAGCTGGGCCGAGAATCTGTGTTTGAGGAACTGAAAGAGCCAAGAAGAGAGTGGAGTAAAGCAAAGGGGACGTGGTATGAGACTGCAGATCAGACGGGGCCCAGTCAGAGGGTCAGCTCTTTCATTCAGTGAGCCTCCCACAACAGCTGGAATAAAAAGTTCCAATCGTCCGTGGCCAATGTGACCTAACTCTGAACTCATCTTGTCTCAGCCTGACCTGTATACTGTTCTCTCTCCACAGCCGCCTTTCTGCCAGCCTCAGATATGGCAAGTCTCCTTGTCTGTAAAGTCTATTATTTCTTCTACCTAGACCTAGAATGTGCTTTTTCAGGTCCCGTGTGAGTGCTGTGTTCACACTATTTAGTGCACAACTCTAATGTCACCTTACCACAGAGGAGTGACTTCCCTGGTTCTCTCAGTTTGACTTACTTTTATTTTTAATTATATGGGTATATGTGAACCTGAATGTGGGCTTGCACATGTAAGTGGTACTGGCAGAGGCCAATGAAGATGTCCCAGGGGGTTATGAGTGTTATAATCTGATGTGAGGTGGGACCTCAGCAGATGCCATGGTGGGGGACAAACATGCCAGCAGGAAGAAATTATATGGGAAGGAAGTTTTTGCGGCGCCCGCGCCACAGTCAAATCCAGGGTATCAGGAAAAGAGAGACCAGACGTCCACTTGTTTGTACTAAGCATGTGCTGCCTTTATTGCCCAGAGAATGTGTGTGTGTGTGTCTTCATTGCAAGTACTAAGAGGTGTCTCTCTTGTAGGAGGGACGAGCTTTATATACAGGTTTATAGCACAGTGGAAAAACCCCAGGTAGAAGAGATCATGTTTTCTTCCTGCTGAATGTTGATGTCAGAGGGTCAAGGCCGGGGCAGTAAGCCAGGACTAGAAAACAGGAAGCACTTGGACTGGAAAACAGGTTGCACTTGTAGGCTGACCAGCAATTCACAGAGAGCCCGTGGGGTTGGGGCCCAACAGTTTTATTGGGGAAGGGAAGGGAGTGGAGAAGGGAAAGGGGGAAAGAAGAGAAAGAGACAGAGAGAGAGAAGAGAAAGAGAAGATACAGGAAAAGTCGTGCCTGCCCCTTTAGAGGAACAGGGGGTGGGGGATCAAGGGTGGGTGGAGTTTGCCTCTTAAAGGGACCTTTGCACTATGTATTGACATAGGATCCATTGGACCAGGGTATTGCCTGAGTGCATCCTGCCAGGTGACAGGCCAACATAATGCCTGAATCCTAAAAATGAGCCACCCAACTTGGTTGCTAGGAGCTGAACTCAGGCTCTCTGCAAGAGCGTCAAGAGCTCTTAATTGCTACGCTGTCACTCAGGCCCCTGGATCTCTCCATTCAGAAATCTCTCTTCACTTTAGTTTACTTGTTTGTTCCCTGTCCCAGTTCCCATCGCTAGAAGGTGAGGGCTCTGTGGAAGAAGTCACCTTGTTTTGTGCATCTCCCTAGAATCTCGAAGAGCAGCAGTGCAGGAGGCACCTAGGGAGAATGTATTGAATGCGCGAATGACTGTAGATGTGTGGTTTTGTTTGAGCTGGGTCCCAGCTGAGTGGGTATTTTAGAAGCGGAAGAATCTGGTAAGGTATTTCATAAGAGGAACCAACATATGTAAGCTGCAATATTGTCATGTGCTTAGAGATCAATTCTGTTTAGCTAGAGCTCAGATGTGTACTAGAAAGAGGAAATGGAGATGGCTTTGGGCTAGTGCAGAGTTGGACTTTCAGTATCAATGGGTATCGTAGAAGGAGGAATAAAACTTAAAAAAAAACAAAACAAAAAACTTTGGTTATGAAAAATTTGAAGCTTATTTAGATAGTGAGATAATACTGCAATAACTCCCCCATCCCAATCCACAATTTACCCATGGTAGTATCCTGCCCCATTCCCAGTTATTTTGATGAGTATTCTAACGTCTGTACATTTTCTACATAAATATCTCTCTAAACAGAATCTGAGGATGTTTTATTTTAACGAATTCAAGATGCTTCTCATGTAAAAATTCCATGCTGTTGTCAGGTCTCTTTTCAGGGTACTCGTTTTTCCTGACCCTCTAAAGATCCCTCCCCCAACACACAATCCATTTGTTTGAATGAGGTACATAAGCAAGTTAGATTTATCTCAGTTGATTTCTGTGTCTTATTTGGGGTTAACCTTCTCATTCTCTTTTTGCAATTTCTGTAGCAAGAAATTGGGCCTTTTACTGTAAAGCTTCTTATCAGAATTTTGCTGATTGAGTCTTCGCAGTATCATTTATCAGGTTCTCACTGTATCCACTGTGTTCTGCTGTGAGTAGTCATTCGCTCTCGGTCTGTGATTTTCAGTATGGTATTAACTGTAAGTTGCCCTTAAGCATTTGAAATATAACTTACAGAAACTGATATATACTGTAAGTATAAACCACAGACTTTAATGTTTAGTACTATAATCCAAAACATTTGTTTTTTTGTTGTTCATTGATTGTTGAAATGGCAGTGTTTTAGCTATGCTAAATTGCTGGACAATATTACTAAAAACCTTTTCCTGTTTCTTTTTACTTTTTGGAAACAGTAGAAAACTTTAAGTTGTAGATGTGGAATAATTACATTTTTATTGACCATGCCGATGTAGACTCAGGCTATTATTATTTGTTGTGCAAGCCCATGGTTACTGGTGAGCACTACAACATTAATAGCCATGGATGAGTGTGACTTAGTCCACTCGTTGTTGCAAAATGGTGCTTCCCTAATTAGCTCCTCCCCTTTACATGTCTTACTGTTCACGTCCCCTTAGCACCTCTGTGGTTCCGGATACAGTCGAGTCCATCTAGTCTTCACTGGAAAATCATGATGCTGATTCTCTCCGTTTGCTTACAAGCCTCAGGGCACGTCTCTCTCGCATTGTCTCCATTGCAGGTTTTCTTCCTGATGGAAAAAGTTTGTCTCAGGAAAAAGAGCTTCTGAGTCTCTTCTGTTTCTTCTCATTACCTCATGTGGGCTATCTGTACATGGTTGTGAAGTCTGTTGAGTTAATGTCAGTCTACTGGTATCCTGAGACGTCTCAGCAAGCGGTGCTCACACCACAGTTTTTGCACGTCATCACGAGGTATGGCTCTAACGCCGCTTGCTGCTCTTTGACTCACCTGCTTTTCTGTGAGTTTTCAAGCTGCTGCTGAAAACTTTGAGAATTTTATACCTGTTATAGTGGGCTTGTCAGGGTTAAATGTCTGGGCTCTGGCTTTGCCGTTGTGGTGTTCCCTTAGACTGGATTGGTAGTCTTGTAAAAGTTCTCCTGAAGCATGACTTCAATGGTACCACCACTTCTAATTTAATGCTAGCTACTCTTTGGTTTGGTTTAGTCTTTTTTTTTCCTAGTCTTGTTTTTTTTTTTTTTTTTTTGAGGCAGTGTTCTCCTTTTGTAGCTCTGGCTGCCCCAGAATTCACAATCTAGACCTAGCTGGCCTCTAACTCATAGAGATGTGTCTCTGCCTCCTGAGGGCTGAAAGGCATGTATCACCACACCTTTTCTCCTAGTTTTTAAGAGCTCATGTTTACTTCTCCAGGTTTCTAGTTTGTTTACAAAGTCATTCTTGTACTTTACAAGATGGATTTGGTAGTAATTTCTGAGTAACTAGTTTTTTAATCAATATTGCTATTGATTTAGATCACCATAACAGGTAACAGCCAGGTGTCTATGTGCCCTCAAAATATTCTTATGATTCTTTACCCTGCAGAATGACCCTGGGGTTGTAGAAAGAGGTAGAACCTCTCTAGAGGCCTCAGCCATCATGAACTGTTCTAATTTTCAAAGCAAGATGGTGAAGAGGCATTTCTGAAGAGTCCTTCTGTCTTTTAGTTTCATTTTATCGTTGATGTGTTTGTGTCATTTTGAGTTGGTCACACAGCATAATCGAGGCTGAAATTTGCTATGAGATTGTATGGTAGGCAGCAATCAGGACGCAGATTCTAATCAGGCTTCTAGCGGTCACCCATTCATACTGTGATCTGCTGTTAGGGGCATTTTGCTGTTAAGGGAGGATGTTAGTTCCAGCCTGGCCAGCCTGGCTCTCAAATGTGGGTGTACATCACAGTCAGTGCTTGCAATGGACTCCATGGGAATGAGATAGTCTACAACCATGCCTCAGGAACTCAGCGACTCTGTCTTTTCTGAGAACCAGACTAATTCACTGTCATGTGACAAGTCCTAGCACTGCCTCCGCCCTCTGCCATTGCTGTTTGCCAGTGAAACCCTTCCCACCATGGTGGACACGTAGGTTCTCGAACCCCTCCTTGCTCAGTGGCATCTCCCTTCTTCCCTAGCCAAAGCCTACAGTGTTTCACGGTGCGGTGTAGCGCAGCAGTGGCTCACGAGGAGGACCTGTACATGGATACTACGTTGAAGGTTGGAGCTGGCGTCTGATGACAGTAAAACCCTGAGCTCAAGGGAGCACATGGATGCTTGCAAACTTGTTCTTAGACCTAAGCTTGGCAAAGACTAAGGGCCCAAGAAGGCCTTATTCATTATGCTGGCTAATTTTAAGTCACTATGACATAGGCTAGAGTTGTTTGAGAGGAGGGAAACCCAGTTAAGAATGCCCCCGTAAGATCAGACTAGAGGCAAGCCCGTAGAGCATTTTCTTAGTTAGTGATTGATGTAGGAGGGCCCGGGCCATCATGGTGGTGGTGGGGTATCCCTGAGCAGGTGGTCCTGGGTTCTTTAAGAAAGCAGGCTGAGGAAGCCATAGGAGTGAGCCAGTAAGCAGCTCCCTCCATGGCCTCTGCCTCAACTCCTGCGTACAGGTTCCTGCCTTGCTTGAGTTCCTGTCCTGGCTTCCTTCAGTGATGGGCTATAACGTGGAAGTGTAAGCCAAATAAACCCTGTCCTCCCCATATTGCTTTTGGTCATGCTGTTTCATTATAGCAATAGTAACACTAATTAATACATCTATTAAATTTGAAGTTCTGGATAGAAACTAGTAAGCATTTCTGATGTGTGATTTGACAGTTTTTAAGCTTGTTTCAAAGTAGATGACATGCATAGGTTAGTAGTCTAAAGAACAGGAACTGGGTGGAGGATTTTTATCAAATGCACAGACTGATTTTGTCCGTTTGTCTTTAAAGACAGGGTCTCATGTTTCTCAGGTTGGCCTCTAACTCATTTT
>NW_024431420.1:0-19532 GCF_017639785.1 Mesocricetus auratus
CTCTCTTTCTTCCTTTCTCTCAAACCTAAGGCAGTTTATTTATGCTACCTGAACAGCCTGGTGTATCCTCTTAATCCTGGGCTGCTGTGTAGCATGACTTGGGGGGAAGGTCCCCATGTGCTCTGTCACCTAGTGCACCACCATTCAGAGGCCTTTTATGAATGATGGTAGAGACAATAGTATACATGCAGAATGAAAAAGATTCTCAAATATTTGTATATCATATACTTTTTTGTACATAGTCATATATAGGGAGAGAAAGAGAGAGAGGGAGAGAGAGGGGGAGAGGGAGAGCGAGAGCGAGAGAGAGAGACAGAGACAGAGAGACAGAGAGAGAGAGAGAGAGAGAGAGAGAGAGAGAGAGAGAGAGAGAGAGACTAAAAGTTCACAGACACAGTCTAGACAGGGAAGAAAGTAGGATAACTACAGATCTTCACATTTCCCTCTGCTCCTCCATATCCAATCCCCCCAGTTTTATCCCCAGCTATGCACAAGAACACCTGCTGAAGCCTCCCTTCCTCCTCCTGAATCATCTCCAGGGAAATCCCACAAATATTCATTTCCTGATATCCCTACCCCCACTATTGTTTTGTTCTAGTATTCAATTATATCAAGAACTCCCTTGAAACCCACAAAGAAATATGTAGGCTCATTGCAGTTCTTAAACTGTCCTCCATTCTTCCAGTTTCAATCTCCAGTGTTATCACTAGCACTGTAGCAGACTTTCTTCTGTGACCTCTCCCCACTGACTCCCCCCATTCTCAGGGAACTAACTAAAATATACTGCTTTCCTTACTACTGTGAACCCCTTCAGATCCCCCACCCTAATCCACCTCAGCTCCTAAGTTTCAGCTCCCAATATTCAAAAACGCATTTTAGCTAGAACCCCAATGGCCAAACCTATCAGGTCCCAAAGAATTTCCTGTGCCAACATAGAGCTCACACATTCTCTTACGAATCAGAGAATACAACAGAAACCAAGGAACTCAACACCCACCCAACAGAGAAAAGACAAGATAGTAGCACCAAGAATTACAATTTTCTCAAACTCCAATGCCTAGATGCCAGTGTAAAAACACAATCAATAACATCCAGGATAAGATGCCTCAACTAGGGCCTAACAAACCTACCACAGCAGTCTCTGATTATTTCAAAAGAGCCAAAAACAAAACAAAACAAAAAAACCCCTAGCCTTCATGAATATAATAAAGGTCCTTAAAGTGGAAATGAATAAATACATGTATGGAAACACAAATAAACAGTGGAAAGAAATGAATAAATGATGTCAAGACATGAAAGTGTAAAAGAATAAAAAAAAACCCAAACTTAGAAAAAATTTGGAAATGAAAAATTAGGAACTGAAAATGAATCTATAGTCAAGCTTCACCAACAGAATTGAAAAGATGGAAGAGAGAATCTCAGGCGTTGTAGACATGAGAGAAGAAATGGGTACATGATTAAAGAAAAACTTGAATCTAAAAATCTTCTGGCACAAAACATGCATGAAATTTGGGACACTTTGAAAAAACCAAATCTATAAATAATAGGAATATATGAAAGTGAAGATACCCATGTCAAAGGCTCAGACAATATTTTAGCAAAATCATAGAAGTAAATGTACCTAACCTAAAGAAGATTATCTCTATCAAAGTCCAACAGGTATACAAACCACCAAATAGACTGGATCAGAAAAGAAGTTTGCCTCACCACACAGTAATACAAACACTGATGTATGAAACAAAGAGAATATTAAAATATGAAAGGGAAAAGACCAGGCAACATATCAAAGTATTACAAATACACTTGACTTTTCATTGGAGACTCTAAAACCCAGAGAGGCCTAGGAAGATGTGTTGTAGAATCTAAGATACTACTATACCTAGAAAAACTTTCAATCACCATAGATGGAGAAAAGGAGACATGTCAAGACAAAACCAAATTTAAACAACATCCTGTCTACAAATTCAGCCCTACAGAAGGTTTTAGAAGGAAAACTCCAACCTAAAGAGATTAAGTACATTCAAGAATGTACAGGGAATTAAATAATCCAGGCAATAAATGCGACCCCCGGAGGGGACCCCCGACCCGCAGGGATGAAGTGATGAGGGTCGCTACTAATTTGGTGGGTCTTCACGAGCAGATCCGATCTTAAAAAGCAAACTTCAAGAGGCTAAGGGAAACAGGCTCAAGACAACTTTTGCTGATCAAGAGCATTTATTCTTGGGTGTGAAATAGTTTTCATAAGTAGAGCTTCTCAGGGGGTGGTACAAGCATGTCAATCAAGTCTCAACTCAAATATACACCAAATAAGGTAAAGACGAAGCTGTAATTTTCCATCAGTTGCATTCTGCAAATGCTCATCAGCATAAGCCAGGTGCAGGAAATAGGGAGGGGTAAAAAGCATTCAAAGAAACACATTAACCTTTTGTTAACAAAGACAATTGCTCTATAAGGGTTACTTCTGCCTATCATTATGGTAAAAGCTTCCAAAGGAACACATTAACCTTTTGCCAACAAAGGCAATTTTTCTATAAGGGTTACTTCCCCCTGGCTAGGCGGGTGGGCTGCCCTGTGTAAATTTAACTTTTGTGGTTAGCTATTTCCTTTGTCTCAAGGGCATGTGTGCCTGCAGTCACATAGGCAGAAGGCCAAGAAATGGCTGACAGACTCCATTTTGTTAAAGGTTCTTGGCAGTCCCCAACAAATAAACAGACTTACAAATGTAGGTGGACTTGTCAGGGGAGCAGTAGGTAGCAAAAGAAGTTTAAGGTGTCAGCCAACCAGGAGGTAACTCCTCGTTGGATGAATCTCTGATAGGCAAGACCCCTAGACCACAGTCCTAGAATGTCTTTTGCCTTTACATGTTTACTTCTACTGTCTTTCCCTGATATCTGGCATGAATGGGTGTGGGGAGATCCCCACTGCCTGTAATGCAGTGTGTTTATCTCATGGAAACATCCTTCTACTGGGCGTTCTTACCTGTGGATTGTTGTAAAGATGATCCCTCCCTAAGATATATTGCCTGGTTGATAATATTAATGTTGGTTTATACAGAGTTTATATAGCCAGGGACAATGAATTTCACCCAAGGAGCTGCATAGACACAGTTCAAGTTAATGATTAAGAAAAAAACAATAAGAAATCCCTCCTCCTCCTTGAGGTGAATGTGGGCTCTGCTCAGGTCCCCAACTCTCAACATCCCACTGCTTCAATCTTCCTGGGCCTGCTCAGAGCCTAGAGTGGACCTGCCCCTTCAGAAAGGACCACCCTGAGTCTGGCTACACATCAGTCTTGGTCCCCCTCCTCCCTTCCCTGCTTGAGGTGAGTGTTGGCTCTGCTTGGGACCCCAACTCCTCCTTCTTCTATCCTCCTGGGCCTGCCGCAAGCCCAGAGTATCTCAGATCCACTTGCACCTATCATGAAACCCATTGGAGTATTGGACCTGCTTTAACCCATTGGAAGAGAACCTTAGACCTATACCTACCAGGAGAGGAAGAGACCCCATGAGCTCTCCCACTGGAAGAAGTCAACAACAGAAAAAACAATATGACCCCACCAGAGTCCCAATACCAGCAAGACTTGAACATCCCAACACAGATGAAACAGAAGAGAATGGCCTTTAAAACAACCTCATGAAAATGATAGAGATCCTCACAGGAGATATGAGAAAATCCCTTAAAGAAATAGAAGAAAAAATAAACCAAAAAATGCAAGAAATCAACAAATGTCTTAAAGAAAACCTAGAAAAAGCAATCAAACAGATGAGGGAAACAATTCAAACAGTTCAAGACCTGAAAACTGAAATAGAGACAATAAAGAAAAGACAAACTGAGGGAATGCTGGAAATAGAAAAGTTGAATAAATGACCAGGAACTACAGAGTCAAGCATCACCAACAGCATACAAGAGATGGAAGGCAGAATCTCAGACACTGAAATAAACTAGAGGAAATAGATTCATCGACCAAAGAAAATCTTAAATCCAACAAATCCTTAATACAAAAATCTGGGAAATATGGGACACTGTGAAAAGATTAAACCTAAGAGTAGAATATATAGAAGAAGGCGAAGAAGTCTAGCTCAAAGGTGCAGAAAACATATTTAACAAAATCATAGAAGAAAACCTTCCCAACCTGAAGAAGGACATGCCTAAGAAAATATAAGAAACTTGCCTGTAGACTGAACCAAAAAAAGGACCCTGGCCACATAATAATCAAAACACCAAACATACAGAATAGAGAAAGAATATTAAGAGCAACAAAGGAAAAAGACCAAGTGACATATAATGGCAAACTTATCAGAATTATACCTGAATTCTCCATGGAAACAGTGAAAGCCAGAAGGTCTTGGATAGATGTTTTACAAACACTAAGACACCACAGACTCCAGCCTAGACTACTATACCCAACAAAACTCTCAATCATTTTAGATGGAGAAAATAAAATATTCCAAAACAAAACCAGATTTACATAATACATATCCACAAATCCAGTCCCACAGAAAATACTGGAAGGATAATTCCAACCCAAAGAAGTTAACTACACTCACAAAAACATAGACAATAGATAATCTCAGGTTACCAAAAGCCAGAAATAGGAAGAAAACTCCCACACAATAGCACCACCAAAAATGATTCCAAAACAAATAAGAATCAATCAATGGTCATTGATATCCCTCAGTATCAATGGTCTTAACTCACCTATAATGAGACACAGGTTAACAGAATGGATATGAAGACATGATCCATCCTTCTGCTGCATACAAGAAACACACTCACCTTCAAAAACAGATATTACCTCAGAGTTAAGGGTTGGGATAAGATTTTCCAATCAAATGGACCTAAGAAGCAAGTACGTGTAGACATCCTAATATCCAACAGATTAGACTTTAAACTAAAATTAATCAAAAGAGATGAAGAAGGTCATTTCATATTAATCACAGCAAAAATCCATCAAGATGAAGTCTCAATTCTGAACATCTATGCCCCAAATACAAAGGCACCCACATTTGTAAAAGAAACATTACTAAAACTCAAATCACACATTAAATCCCACACACTTAGAATGGGAGATTTCAACACCCCACCCTCACCATTGGACAGCAATACCAGACAGAAACTTAGCAAAGAAACAAAGGAACAAACAGAAGTTATGACCCAATTGGGTTTAACAGGTATCTATAGAGCATTCCATCCAAATACAAAAGAATATACCTTCTTCTCAGTGCCACATGGATCCTTCTCTAAAATTGATCACATACTTGGCAATAATTCAAACCCAAACAGATATAGAAAACCTGGAATAACCCCCTGTATCTTATCAGACCACCGTAGCTTAAAATTAGAATCCAACAATACAAATTGCAGAAACCCCACAAACTCATGGAAATTGAACAATACTCAATTGCATCACTTCTGAGTAAAGGAAGTAATAAAGAAAGAAATAAAAGATTTCCTATAATTCAATGAAAATGATGGTACAACATACACAAACCTATGGGACACTCTGAAAGTAGTTCTAAGAGGAAAGTTCATAGCACTACGTACTCACAAGAAAAAAGTGGAGAATAGCCACACTAGAGAATTAACAGAACACCTGAAATATCTAGGACAAAAAGAAGTAAACTCACCCAAGAGGATTAGACACCAGGAAATAATCAAATTGAGAGTAGAAGTTAATAAAGTAGAAACAAAGAAAACAATACAAAGAATCAATGAAACAAAGACCTTGAGAAAGTCAACAAGATAGACAAACTTTTATCCAACCTAACCAAAAAGCAGAAAGAGAACATGATATTTAACAAAATCAGAAATGAAAAGGGGGACATAACAACAGACACTGGGGCAATCTAGAAAATCATCAGGTCATGCTTTGAAAACCCATACTTTATAAAAGTGAAAACGTTAAAGCAAGTGGATGATTTTTGGATAGATATCACCTACCAAAATTGAATTAAGAACAAATAAGTAACTTAAATAGACCTATAACCCCTAATGAAATAGAAGCAGTCATCAAAAGTCTTCCAACCAAAAAAAGTTCAGGGTCAGATGGTTTCAGTGCAGAATTCTACCACAAATTCAAAGAATTGTTCCACACAATAGAAGCAGAAGAATCATTGCCAAACACTTTTTATGAGGCTACAATTACCTTGATACTCAAACCACACCAAGATACAACTAAGATAGAGAACTACAGGTCAATCTCCTTCACGAACATTGATGCAAATATACTCAATAAGATACTGACAAATCCAATCCAAGAACACATCAGAAAAACATACACCATGATCAAGTAGGCTTCATCCCATGGATGCAGGGATGGTTTAATATACAAAAATCCATCAATGTAATCCACCGTATAAACAAGCTGAAAAAGAAAAAAACACATGATTGTCTCACTAGAGACAGCTGACCTGAACAAGGGGGAGCTCATGGGCCCCAAACTGATGACTTAGAGGTCAGCATGGGACTGATCCCGACCCCCTGAACATGGATGTCTGTAAGGAGGCCTTGGTAATCTATGGGGCCTCAGGTAGTAGATCAGAATTTATCCCTGGCATAGGAATGGACCCCATTCTACATAGAGAGATGCTCTCTCAGCCTGGACATATGGGAGAGGGCCTAGACCCTGCCCTGGTTGACCTTGGAAATCTGCCATGGCGGGGTCTCACCTTGCTTGGGTGGGTGGGGCGATGCGGTGGTGGGTTGGGGGGTTGGTGGACCGCAGGGGAGGAGGGGAGGGAGAAGGATCTGGGATTGCCATGTTAAGGAAGTTGTTTCTAAATAAATAAAAAATACAAAACAATAAGAATCCCAGGAGCCAGGCTGATTTGAATTCCTTTAATCTTGATGCTGAAACATACAGTCACAGGTTTCTGCGTGCATCATTAGCTGAAACAAAGCCTTCAAATAACTTCAGTTTAGGTCAGATGTTTTTGATAATAACTTTGAGGAAATAAAAACCATGAAGGCACTCAGAAGTTTTAGAAAGACACATAGTTGAATGAGGAAATCTATAAGGTCAGGGAACAAGAACAAAACAGCCCAATTATTACTGACTGATGCACTTTTCTTGAGGAGATTAGTTGATGACCAAAGGTGATGATTAATTCCTTATACCGATTTCTGCCCTCAATCTCCTGATATAAAAAAATACTATTAATTAGTGGGTATGCACCCTGAGGATTTAAAGTAGAACTGACTTACTCTTTTTCTTATACAAAGGTTTAGATTTCCTATAAGATTACCTTTCAAGATAAATAATATGATTGGTCCTTTGCTTGTAACTGCAAAACCCAGTCAGCCAGTAAAAGACCCGACTAAGAAGAACAGCTTGCTTGCCTGCATGGTTACTCTGTAACAAGTTCCTTGGGTATGGATGTATGTGTGCTTAGGATAATTTGCTTTTCCCTCATAATGCATAAAATGTTTAATCATGTAAGGAATATGGAAAACATGCCATTTTTATTTGTATTCATTGTAATCATTCACTTGAAAAATAGAATATAACCACATTGTAAGATTTTGTTGGGATACATAAGCAGTAGAGAGAATGTACAAATAGAAGAATGGAGAAAAAAGAAGTAAATCACCTTTTTCCCTTATCCCCTCAGATAAAAATGTCTTAGTACATGCCTACTTTGTGGATTGCCTTTGAGCCCTGTGCTGCTAGGGGCTGGCCCCTTAGGCATCAATAAGTAAAGTCAAAAGAAGAGAAGCACATAGACACTCAGAAAAGCAATCAATACAAACAGCACTTCTCCATCTACCATCAATACTAACACCACCAACAACAGCAACAATAAAATAACAGGAATCAACAATCATTGGTTATTGCTATCTCTCAACATCAGTAGTCTCAATTTTCCAACAAAAAGATACATACTAACAGAATGAATGGATTCATTCACGTGCTGCATCCAAGAAATATCCTTTCACATCTAGCCTAGACATCACCTCTGGGTAAAATGTTGGAAAAGTCACTCCAAGCAAATACACCTAAGAAACAAGATGTTATATTCATTTTAACATTTGATAAAATATACTTAAATAAAAATTAATCAGAAGAAATAGATAAGGAAACTACACACTTTTCAAAGGAAAAATTCACCAGGAGAGCATTTCCATTCTTAACTTTTATTCCACAAACACAAGGACACACAAGAGAGAAAAAGGAATATTGCTACAGCTAAAATAACATACTGAATCTCACACTTTGATAGTGGGAGATTCAAAAGCCCCTTCTTAACAATGGGCAGACCATATAGACAAAACTAAGCAGAGAATTGTGGAAGCTAAAAGATGTTATAAACATTATGGTCCTAACAGATATTATAGAACATTTCACACAAACACAAAGAATACACCTTCTTCTCAGAATCTCATGAATTTCTCCAAAATTGACTACATACTTGGACACAAAGCAAGTTTCAACAAATATAAAAAAAATTGAAATGACACCCTGGATCCTATCTGACTGCCATGGATTAAAGCTGGATATCAACAATAGCAGAAACAGCAGACATATTCAGAAACCAAACAAGTCTCTACTGAATGTAAAAAGGGTCAGGACAGAATTTTAAAAAGAAATTACAGATTTTCTAAAATTGAAAGAGAATGAATATATAACATACCTAAACATTGGGACGCAATGAAGACAACTTCATAGTACTAAGTATTTAACATAAAAAAATTAGAAAGACCTCACTCTAGTCTTAGCACATCTGAAAGCTCTAGAACAAAAAGAAGTCATACCCAGAAGGAGTAGATGGCAAGAAGTAGCAAAACACAACAAATGAAATCAATAATGCACAAAAATAATAAAAAAATCAGCAAAACAAATAGTTGGTTCTCGAGAAGATCAATAATATTGACAAACTCTTATCCAAAAATCTAAAAGAGCAGTAGAGAAGATGCACATTAAAAAAACTAGAAATGAAAAACAGATATAGCAGCAGACACTGAGGAAACCCAGGTAATCATACGAGCATACTTTAAAAGATTTCGCTCCATCAAACTGGAAAAGCAAAAAAAAAAAAATGGATTATTTTCTCCATACATACCACTTGCCAAAGTTAACCCAAGATCATGTAAGCAATTTAAACAGACCTATAACTCCTAGTGAAATAAAAGCACTCATTAAAGCCTCCCAATCAAAAGAAGCCCAAAGCTACATGGTTGTAGTGTAGAATTCTACCAGACTTTCAAAGAACAGTTAATTTCAAGAATCTTCAAATTATTCCACAAAATAGAAACAAAGAAAAATTGTCCAATGTCATTTTCAAAAGGTACAGCTACCCTGATACTGAAACCACAATTTTCTCATAAACTTGGAAGCAAAAATACTCAATAAAATATATGCAAACTTAATTCAATCATACCTGAAAAAGATCACCCACCATGATCAAGTAGCCTTCATCCCAGATGTGCAGGGATGGTTCAACATAGGTAAATTGGTAAATGTAACCTGCCATATAAACAAACTGAAAGAAAAAAAAGATCATCTCATCAGATGTAGAAAAGCACTTTAACAAAAGCCAATATTCCTTCATAATGAAAGTCTTGAAGAGATTAGAGACATACCTCAACATAATAAAGGCAGTTTTCAGCAAGACCATAGCCAACACCAACTTAAGTGTAAAGAAACTCAAAGCAATTCCACTGAAATCAGGAACAAGAAAAAGGCTGTTCACTCTCTCCATATCTATGTAGTCTAGTATTGGAATTCTATACCCAAAGCCTGACAACTTCTTTAAATGTTTAACACGTCTCATGACATAGAAAGTCTGCTATAGCTTACAAATCCAAAATTTGAGTACAAGTGATCACATGAAATCATGCATGAAAATAACTTGGATGGAAGGCCACTACCTATAATTCAGCCACTCTGGAAGTCAAGGCAGTAAGAGCATGACTTCAGGGCATACCTGGACTACATAGAAACCTAGTTCAAAAAAGAAGCAAATAGGCAAGTGAAACATTTGTGCAGATTATTGGTAAGTGAATAGAATGTGTTGTGTGCATACTTAGATGGCATTCCACAATTAAAGAAAGCAAACACATTATGTAAACTACTTAGCCAGTCATAAAACATTCTACTTATATTTGATTGGAGATAAGTCCCGACATATCAAGACAAAGTAATGTCTTGGTTACATTGAAACCAGGTCAAAGGTTGTGAATGATAGCAAATGGGCCAGAGGAAAGCCTTTGGTGGGCGAGTGAGGTTGTTCTGAAACTGATGCAGTGGCAGTTAAGTACCTTGAGAATTTTCTCAGACTTTCTAAGCCATATACTTTAAAGAGATTAATTTAATTGCATTTAAACAATCTACAGTAGTCTGAGGGAATAGTTCATATAAACAAGCCCCATAAGAGACCTAATGTTGTCCTTGGAATGCTATTATTTATGCCTTCTACCAGGAGAGGCACAAGATATAATCTTTGAGACCTCTAGCCAGAGGCCTGCTTCTCACCACACAGCAAATCTGTAAACATCTTTACCCTGGATTTATTAATCTACAAAATTGTGTATTTGTTACTGCTTGTAAGCTACCAAGATTATTTTTGTTTGTCTGTTTCTTTCTAATGTGTGGATCTTGTTATCAAGCACTTGACTTATATAATCCTACATTCTCAGTCTCCAAACATCTGAGGCAACAGACACCAAGAGCCAAATTTGTAGTTTATAATCTATTGGAAACAGCATTGTGAATTTATAGGCAATAGGGTCTTGGGAAATCAAGTTTTCTATTGGCAACTTAGAAATATGAGACAACATGAACTAGCTGAGAGAGGACATGGAATGTCCTGTAGTAAACAGTGCCTGAAGCTTCTGATTCATTTGAAGAGGGCCTGATACTTGAGGAAGAAGAGAGAGAGAATAGGGAGAAGATAATAGGAGGAAGGAAGGAATGAAGAAATGAAAGGAAGGAATGAAGAAATGAAGGAAGGAACCTAATCACAGGGAAGTGTTAAGATGGGGCTCACACATCCATATTGTTATCAGAGAATTTACTGAGTCTAATAAAATGTGTCTGGAAGACGAGGGGTAACACACAGCATTCATCATACACTAGTGAAAGAGAAAATCCTTAATTTAGAAGTGCTTATGTGAGTGTTAGAATGAAAAAGCTAAATGAATGGTCTTTTTACATTCAAGATATCCCCATATTCCCTCAACACTGCACAACTTTCTTGTACCAGGCACTAAAGTTCAGCATGATTGACCTGAGTCCCCTTTAGATGCTGGATTTTTTTGAGGCAGAGTTTTTGTCCAGAACTGTAGCTTTTTGATCTTCAGGGCTTGTCCAACAGCAGGCTGAATGACCAGCTTCAGGTACTGCTCATCATGGACCAACTCGGGTCAGTAGGGTAGACCCTCGCTGTTGGGGTTCCTGTGGATATGACACCAACAGGGAAGGGTGAGGTCACTCTCATCCAATACCTGATTCTTTCAATGTGTCAGAGTAGCAGATGAGCAAGCCAGGGACCTGAGAGTATAGAAGTGATAGAGATCCAGTGATAGAGAATACAGGCATCCCCCACTAGTGTGTGGTTCACTGAAGCATGGGAAGCTGTCTAGTTTTATGTTGCCCTCTCTATGGAAAAATATAAAGAACAGTGCCACAATACTGTGATTCAGCCAACAGGTCTCTGTGAGATGAGCAGTAACTGAAAACTAGAAGATGTTTGCCTAAGTTTGCCCTGGGTTGGAGAAGACTATGGTGCAATTAAGGACCATGCATGTTAATGAGGCAAACCCATACAGAAGCCCTGATGGAGACCTATCCATAAAGAGTTGAGGGAGGGGCATGTTCTCACCCATGTCTTGCAAGTTTGCCCAGTACTTCATCATCCTCCTGTTCAGCATCTTCTCCTCCTCAGTGAAGTCAACTGCAGACAAAAGGAGATAAGATTCTATGTCCTAGCCACCTCATAATGGTACAGTTCATGCTCTGCTACAGCAACCACAACATGATCCTGAATGTGTGGCCTGGTGTATATATTTCTCCCTCAGCCTCTACCTGAATTCTCTCATGTTCACTCCTATCCCGCGGTGCTCTCATTCCTTCCAGCACAATCTAGACAAGGAAAGGTTCATATTCTAACCATGGTAGAGTTTTTTGTTTGTTGGTTTGTTTTTTTGTTTTGTCTTATTTTTCTGCTCACTGATGGTGAACACATAATCCTGTTTACTCCCAGAGTCTCAGTTTCCTCAACGGACTTAGAGCTCAGTAACACCTTAGGATCTCATCAGGGCCTCCATTCAGATAAAGAAAATAAGAAAAACTCACCTTTCTTCCCCCAAAGGTGGGAGCCAAAAACAAAGGGAAGGTGATCACATGGTCAGCCTTCACATGTGATGGTCTGACATGCCTGATGTAGCTTGGCTGGTGCTGGAACTCATAGAAGTAGACAGGAGCATGGGAACCTGGGATTGAAGACACATGTTGGCATAATGGTCTCTCACATGGATTTTTTCCACCAAAATTTGGTGACAAGAAACCTTCCTCTAAAGTTATGTGGAATCAGAGTTGAGTGGTGAGCTCCAGCCTAGAACATTGGCTATGAGAAACCTTCTGTTAAACAGTGGTCCTGGTATTCCCAGATGAGTAGTTTTGACAAGACATGGGCTATAACTCACATGTTTCCCCTGGATCTGGATAATATACCATTCTTTTACACTAGACATAATTATTTACAGAGATAAGTGGCTTAAGAGTCAGAAACATGATGATGAGATGAATTAGGCCTGGACACTACACAGCTCATCTGGGATCCACATCTCTTAGCTCCCCCTGCCCTTGTTCTTGTTACAGATGTACTCACGCTGAAAATGTGCTACTTGGAGTGCAGGGATCCCAAACATCAAGTCCACCATTAACTCTCTGAACTGTGCTTGGAGAGTCAGGGGTTCTCAGTGTCCCCCATGTACTCTTCCATTAGCAGGTCACCACATTCTGGAGGCAGCATCTACACCAGGAGGAATCAGGAATAATTATGTTATACATGCTCTTGGATCAGTAGGCAGCTGTCTCTGAGTAAGGTATATGGCAGGGTTGAGACCAGGTATGATCGACACGTACAAGCTTTGGGCAAGTTCACACAGAAACAAACACGTAAACTAGTCTTTATTTCTTGACATGGCATCTGAAAACAATGTATGAGAATCCTCTCTATCAGGACAGAAGCCAAGGTCTCTCACCATTTGTGCTTCTGTGCTCTTCAGAACAGCTGGCAGGGTCTTTCTGGTTATGTTCTTAATGACATGATCAAGGCCCTTCATCTGGGGGACACAGAAGAGTCTTAAGTATAGGATGGGTTGTATCTAGATTAAAGTATTTCTGACTTCCCACCACCAGTATTTGAGTTTAGGAGCTTAGAAGTAGGTCTCATCAATGGAACTCCCCAGCCACACTAGTCACTGTCTATACCAATGATGCTGGGGACAGGGTTAATATCCACAGAGTCCAGAAGCTTCCGAGGGTGCCTAGGTAGGAACTTCCCATCCACCACAGTGGGGATCATAAGGAAGACCTTTAGGTCATTAAGGGTCAGTGCTTAAGATCAATAACATAAATATTCTGATGCCCATTGAATACACACAATATCTCATGATATCCTATCTCATTTGAGGATGCTATGTTCACTCCAGAAGAAACTGGATATGAGCATTAGCCTATCTTATTCTGATGGGGGAAGTCCTGTACATTTGTCAATAAAGTACTGTTGAGCCAATAGGAAACCTACATAGGAGGGACTAGGAGTCCAGGAGGACTCTGGGAAGGAGAAACACAGGAGAGTTCGAGATGTAACCGCCATGGGGTAGGAAGCCCGGAAATATTCTCCGGTAAGAGAAATACTTAGATTAACAATTATGGGGTAATTACTTAAGTCAGAGCTAGCCAGTAAGAAACAAGCAAGGCCAACAGCTTCATAATTAATACAGCGTCTTGTGTGTTATTTGGGGACTACAACTCGGCAGAGCCCAGGCGACTGGCGGGTGGTAAACCAAAGCGGCAAGCAAGGAAAGCTTGCCTTAACATTGTTCTTTTTGGTGTACTAAGAGTAAACCAAACCATGAATATCAGTTAACTGGTTTGAATAGTAAGTACTGGCAATCCCACATTCTGGTGACCAGATCCTCCAAAGTACACAATTCTCCCACCTGGTTAACAGCCAGAATCTCTGCTTCAGTCTTCTCTCGCAGGCAGTGTACCAGGGCTTCAGAGTCCTTGGCCTCACATCCTGATAGGTTGGCCACTGTCTGTAAATGGAACAGGCAGTGGTTGGCTCATCCCTACCATCTGGAAGCAGAGTTTCCTTGATTTCAAGTAGATGTCTTAGTCCCTAAATATCACATCCTACTGTTTGTTGTGTGTGAAAGGACTTAAGTGGAATTATTTACATTTTCTGTTTCTCAGAGGTGACAAGTGGGGCTGGGACAGTTTTACCTGCATATTTGTTGTTGTTGCTGTTGTTGTTTCATTTGTTTGTTTTTTTGTGTGTGGTGCTCATAGGTACACTCAATAGGTATGGTGTGTCATATTTTGCCTGTGACAGTCAGAGAAAACCCTTGGCATTACTTGTTGCCTTACCTACTGTTTGCATTTGTTTCCACCAGCTTAGCAGAACCAAGACATTCCAGGGATTCATCTGTCTCTGTTTCCCATCTCTCCACAGTAGCACTAGGTTTACTACTGGACCCACTCTAGAGCAGCCACTTGGTCCAAGTAGCCCCATTTGCCTCTGGCATGCTTGTCTCCAGTGTTGTGAAATGGCAGGAACAGGAATTACAGGTCTGTCCATGTTCTGCTCAGACCCCATTGTGTAGCCCAGTCCCAGTATTACCTGAAATAGCCAAGGATACCCAAGCGATACTGTATAGAAACCATTACTATATCCTCAATAGCTGCCAGTATGGATAAATAATTCATGGAAGCCATTCCTACAAACAATCTACCACCATAGATCCACAGCATTACCTGAAGAAATCAAAACAGGTGCTGGGAGGTTCACACACAGTCCAAGCTCAACTGAACTGCCTACTAGATTATCACTGCTTTTTCTCTGTGCAGGTCAACATACAGGATCTCAGGACATGGTTCACAGATGGGATACTCTAGGTCTATAAGCATATATTCATTCCCACTTCCCAACAGGAAATCTCAGCCTGAATTAATGACTCTAGATTGAAGTAATTTGATCATCAGTCTCAGATCCATCAAAGTATAGAAAATAGGAGTGTTTCCATGAGTGTCTTTCCTGATTGCTAATCAGAAGAAACAACAGATCCCATTGGCACAAACAGATAACCTATAACTAGACATTTTCATGATGTCAATATGTAGCCCCTCATCACCCTCCAGAATGGATCTTCCAGGTTCAAGTTGGTAGAATAATTCTTGGTTTAATCAAAGACCCAGAGCTTCTTACCTCTTGTTCCTTAGGGCTCTGAGTCCTATACCCAGGTTTAAGCAGTTCACCAAGGCTGACATGACTTTCTTTTTTTAGCTTTTTTGTAATTATTCATCCCTATTTACTTTGCATAGTATAGTTTTCTCTCCCTCATCTCCTCCTATTCTCTCCTTCCCACCTCTCTTCCATCCCTCTCTTATATTCATTCCTCCTCTATCTCCATTCACATGTGGTATGGCCTCCCTTGGGAATGAGCAAACATCATATATCAAGTAGAGGCAAGATCAAGCTCCTCACATCAAGGCTGATCAAGGTATATACCATAAGGAATAGGTTCCAAAGAACCAGCTCAAGCATCAGAGATAGGTCCTAATCCCACTGTTAGGGGTCCCACAAAAGACCATACTATATAGCTGTCACAGATGCAGAGGGCTTAGGTCAGTCCCATGTGAGCTCCTTAGCTATTCATCCAAAGTCTATAAGTTACCATAAGCTCATGTCAGTTGTCTCTGTGTGTTTTGCCATCACAATCTTGAATCTCCCATATTGTTCATGTAATTCCCCCACCCTATCTTCAACTGGACTTCTGGATCTTTGCCCAGTGCTCAGCTGTGGATCTCTAAATCTACTTCTATGAGATGACCTTCTGGAACCAAATAATCAGGGTCTAATCTACAGAGGAACTCATAATTTCTTTGTCCTTTCCAATCTTCCAGAGAAAGAAACATCCTCTTCCTCAACTGACCACAGCCTGACACTCACAGGTAAGTAAGAACCTTCATAAGCATGAGCTGGTGTGTAAATGTTGAGATACAGGCAGTCCTCAGACATAGACATGAGAGGCATGATAAGATTAATCTCCTTTGAAATTTCTGACTTCATCGTATCAGTCTGAAGACACCCGAGGAAAAATGGGAGACAGTCCAAAATATGTGAAGATCAAACTTAAATCTTAGTTTGCATTTTCTCCCATCCTCCTTCAGCTACTATTCTCCATGATGCTCTGGGAACATATGATCCCTCTTTAATGTAGAAATGGGAATGAGCAGGATTTTAGGGAAGACTCTATTCAGACAGTAATATCCTGAGAGCTAGTGTGGAGGATGCCGGCATCCTCTATTAAAATGATTAGTTTCCTGTATTGACACATTCATCACTTCTGTACTGTGTAAAGACTGGTGTGGTGGTTAGTTTTGAGTGATGACCGACACAATAGTGAATTACCTTGGAAATGAATCTTTATTTATTGAACTTTTTAAAAAATATTTTTTACTTAACTTTTTATGTATTTCACTTTCAGTTTCCTCTCACTCCCCTCCTTCCCCACCCCACAATCCTCCCAACCCCTCACCCCCACTCCATCCCCCCACCATTTCCAAGGGAGAGCAAGGGCCTCCATGAGGGATTTTCAGAGTCAGTCACATCATTCCAGGAAGGGCCCAGGTTCTTCCCCATGTGCCCAGGCCAAGAGAGCATCCCTCCATGTGGTATGTGTTCCCAGAGTCCTTCTGTATGCCAGAAGTAAATACTGCTCCACTCTCCAAGGTCCCACAGATTGCCAAGGCCTCCTGTCTGTCACCCAGGTTCGGTGGGAGGTTGTCTGGATCAGTCCCATGCTGGCCCCTCAGTCATCAGTCTGGGGTCCATGTGTTCCCTGTAGTTTATGTCAGCTGCCTCTGTGAGTTTTGCCAGTCTGATCTTGATTCCTTTGGTCATCACTCTTCTTTGCAACTAGGTTCCAGGAGTTCAATTCGGTTCACATCTGTTGGTGTCTGCATCTGCCTCTATCAGCCACTGGATGAGAGATCTAGGATGGCATATAAGGTAGTCATCATTCTCATTATCATGGGAGGGCATTTAAGGTAGCCTTAATGACAGTTGGTATCATTCTTGTAGATCTGTGAAGATCTAACTAGTGCCAGATCTCTCCTCCAACTTATACTGGCTCCCTCTTTTATGGTATCTCCCATCCTTTTCTCCTCTATTCTTGTCCTGGCTCAACCTTCCTGCTCTCCCATGTCCGCCACTCCCCTCCTCTTTTCTCCCTCTCTTTCTTCCATCTCCTTCTACCCTCCCCTTTCCCCCCAATCCAATTAGGAGATCACATCTCCTAACCCTTCTCTGGGTTATCATGCATATCTCTCTTAGGGTCCTCCCTGCACCCCAGACTCTCTGGCAGTGGGATTGTGGGCTGGCAATGCCATGCTCCATGTCTAAAATCCATAAATGAGTGAGTACATACCATGCTTGTCTTTTTGTGATTGGGTTACCTCACTCAGGATGATTTCTTCCAGTGCCATCCATTTGCCTGTAAATTTCAAGATTCCATTTTTTTCTGCTGAGTAATACTCCATTGTGTAAATGTACCACATTTTCTGTATCCACTCTTCAATTGAGGGGACACCTAGGTTCTTTCCAGGTTCTGACTATTACAAATAATGCTGCTGTAAACATAGTTGAGCAGATGTCCTTATTGTATGAAGGAAATGGATCTTAACAAGGGATTTTCTAGATCAGTGGCTCTCAAATTTCCTATTAATAGAGTTCCTCATGCTATGGTGACTCCTAACTATGAAATTATACTGTTGCTACTTCATAACTGTAATTTTGCTAGTGCTATGAAGAGTAATGTAAATTTCTACATTATGCAAGACATTTGATGACCTCTGGAGAGTTGTGACATATATGTTGAGCATCACTTGCCTGAATCTTGTTGGCCTGTGAGCCTGTGACAAGTTATCTTGCTAATCACTGAAACAGGAGTACCTGCTTGTTGCATGAAGTACCATTCCCTTGGGGGGGCGTTTCTGAATTACATAAGAATAAAGCGAGTAAGTGAACCATTAGCAGGTGTGTGTGTGTGTGTGTGTGTGTGTGTGTGTGTGTGTGTGTGTCCCCAGCTTTAAGACAGCAAAACCTTTATGTATGGCTTTAAATGAATTGTATAGTAAAGCCTTTGTGTCTGGTTTTGAGAGAAATGTTTCAGCAAAGTCCTTTGCTATGTTTGGAATAACCAGTAAAGGCTGAGAAATAGTTTTGACACTGTTTAAACCTTGAAGAAATATTGTTTCTCTGGAGTCTGCACTTAGTTCTATGGGAGAGCTTACAGCTGTACTGATCTTGGACCTAAGACAATTCTGGCAGACCTGGAGTTCTTCCTTTTTACTGTGGGTTGCTATACTCAAAAGGGCCTAGTATGGTTTTATATAGAAGCCCATGGCTACTATCATGGGCAGCAAGGGCAAGGTGATTTTGGTAGTTGGAACCTTACCCAGTCCCAATCACCCTTGTGTATGTTTGAATACAGTAACCGGAGTGAGCTAGGTGAGTGTCAGTCTTTTCCAAAAAGGCGATATCCTTCAACTCCTTCAGAAAATGAAGACTTAGCCTCTTGGCAAACTTCTGTTTCTACTATGGAACCTATGATTCTACATCAAACAATATGTGTCTTTAAAGATCTGTTCCTGATTAGGGATGTGATGTGATCAGCTCCTTGAGTTTCTGCCTACGTGGTTTTCTGCCTATAGTTGATTATAATGTAGAATTGTCACCAATACTAAAATCTCGTTTTTCTCAGGGTTCTTTGTCACAGCAACAGAAAACAAGCTAAGACATTCGGGTATTGGGGTCCTCTGACCACATAGGAACTACAGGAATGAATGGACATAGTCTTCATCTCAATTCCAGACTCTCAAAGTATCTTCTTCTTCCAGATAGTCTTCAGTGGAAAGCATGTGTACCTGTTCTTGACTCAAAGGTGCCTGGACAATGGATGGTCACAGTGACTGTGAAGAATGGCCTTAGTCTCTGTTCCTCAATCCAGTACCTGGAGCTAAATCTCTACAGATGTCAAGCTCTTACCCAGATGCCTGGTACAGTTGTTCTATTTAATCCTTATCTCATTTATTGAACAAATGTACTGGAGACTGCCCTTTGTATAAACAGAAAGCTGGTATAGAGCTGAGACAGAGAGAACACTGCAGTGCAGCCTAGAGCTCAGACCTGAGGTCCCCTGAGCCCCAGAACTTACATGGCTGCGTGGGAGGTCCAATTTCTCACACCACTCCATGGCTCAGGGGGCTCAAGTGGTGTAAATCTCAGTGGTCCTACAGGTGGC
>NW_024431421.1:0-2747 GCF_017639785.1 Mesocricetus auratus
CCTAACCCTAAACCTGACCCTGACCCTAACCCTAAACCTAACCCTAACCCTAACCCTAACACTAAACCTAACCCTAACCCTAACCCTACCCTAAACCTAACACTAAACCTAACCCTAACCCTAACCCTACCCTAACGTAACACTAAACCTAACCCTATCCATAAACCTAACCCTAAACCTAACCCTAAACTTAACCCTGACCCTAACCCTAACACTAACACTAATACTAACCCTAACACTAAACCTAAACCTAACCCTAACCCTAACCCTAACTCTAACCCTAACCTTAACCCTAAACCAGACCATGACCCTGATCATAACCCTAACTCTAACCCTAACCTTAACACTAAAACTAACCCTATCAATAACCTAACCCTAAACCTAACCCTAACCTTAACCCTAACTCTAATTCTTATCCTTAACCTAACCCTAACCCTAAACCTTACCCTAACCTTAAAACTGACCCTGACCCTAACCCTAACACTAACCCTAATCCTTACCCTAACCCTAACAAACCTAATCCTAACCCTAAACCTTGAATCCTGAAACCTAATCCTAACCCTATGCCTAACCCTAACAGTAACACTAAACCTAACTCTATCCCGAAACCTAACCCTATCCCTAAACCTAACCCTAAAACTATAGCTAACCCTAACCCTATTCCTAACCCTAACCCTAACCCTACCCATTATCCTAACCCTAACCCTAATGCTAACGTTAAACCTAACCCTAACCCTAACCATAACCCTAACCCTAACCCTAAACCAGACTTTGACCCTGACACTGACCTTGACCCTAAACCTACCCCTAACCCTAACATTAACACTGATCACTAACCCTAAAGCTAATTCTAACCCTAACCCTAACCCTAACCCTAAACCCTGAGTCCTGAACCCTAATCCTAACCCTTACCCTAACCCTAACGGTAACACTAAACATAACTGTATCCCTAAACCTAACCCTAACCTGACCCTGACCCTAACCCTAAACCTAACCCTAATCCTAACCCTAACCATAACACTAACCTTAACAATAAACCTAAACCTAACTCTAATCCTAACCCTAACACTAACCCTAACCCTAACCCTAAAACTGACCCTGACCCTGACCCTGACTCTAACCCTAACCCTGACCCTAACACTAACCGAAACACTAAACCTAACACTATCGATAAACCTAACCCTAAACCTAACCCTAACCCTAATCCTAAACCTAACACTAACACTAACACTAACACTAACCATAACCATAATGCTAACCCTAACCAAAAAACTAAACCTGAACCTAACCCTAACCATAACACTAAACCTAAACTTGACCCGGACCCTAACCCTAAACCTGACCATAACTCTAACCCTAAGTGTAACACTAAACCTAAATCTAACCCTAACCCAGACCCTAAACCTAACCTTAAACCTGACCCTGACCCTGACCCTAACAGTAACCTTAACCCTAAACCTAACCCTAACTCTATCCCTAACACTAACCCTAACCCAAACTGTAACACTAACCCCAACCCTAAACCTAAACCTAACCCTAATCTTAACCCTAAAACTAAACCAAACCCTAACCGTAACCCTAACCCTAACCCTGACCTGACCCTGACCCTGACCCTAAACCTAACTCTAAACCTAACCCTAACCCTAACACTAACCCAACCCCAACCCTAAACATGACCCTGAACTCTGAATCCTAACCCTAACCCTAACTCTAACCCTAACACTAACACTAACAATAACACTAACCATAACCCTAATGCTAAATCTAACCCAAACCATAGCACTAAATATAACCCTAACCTTAACCCTAACCATAAACCTGACCCTGACCCTGACACTAACCCTAACCCTAACACTAACCCTAACCCTAAACCTAACCCTAACCCTAACCCTGACCATATCCATAACCATAAGCCTAACCCTAAACCTAACCCTAACAAAGCCTAAACCTAACCCTAACCCCAGCACTAAACTTAACCCTAACCCTAACCCTAACCCTAACACTAACCCTAACATTAACACTTACACTAGTCATAACCTTAATGCTAACTCTGACCCAAACCCTAAACATGACCCTGACCCTAACATTAAACCTTACCCTAACTCTAACCCTAACTCTAACCCTACCACTGAACCTAAACCTAACCCTATACCTAACTCTAATCCTAATCTTAACCCTAAACCTGACCTTGACCCTGACCCTAACCCTAAACCTAACCCTCACCTTAACACTAAAACTAACCATATCCATAAACCTAACCCTAAACCTAACCCTAACCTTAACCCTAAGGCTAATTATTATCCTAAACCTAACCCTAACACTAAACCTAACCCTAACCCTAAACCTGACCCTTACCCTAACATTAAACCTAACCCTAACCCTAAACCTAACCTTACCCTAACCCTAACACTAAACCTAACCCTAACCCTAACCATAACTGTAACATTAACCCTAACTGTAACACTAAACCTAAATGTAACCCTAAACTTAACCCTAACCCTAACCCTAAACCTAACCTTAACCTTAACCCTAACCCTAGCCCTAACCCTTACACTAACTGTCACACAAACCCTAACCCTAACCCTTACCCAACCCTAAACCTATCCCTAACCCCAGTACTAAACTTAACCCTAACCCTAACCCTAAACCTAACCCGAACACTAAACCTAACAATAAACTCAACCCTAACCCTAACCCTAAACCTAACCCAACCCCAACCCTAACCCTAACCCTGAACTCTGAACCCT
>NW_024431422.1:0-6795 GCF_017639785.1 Mesocricetus auratus
CAGGGTGTTTATCTCTAAATATTAACCATATAGTGTGTATCTCCCAATAATAATCAAAGTGTCAGTGTCTATCTTCTACATATTAATCATAGAGTGTGTGCTTATCATCTACATATGAGTCATAGTCTGTGTGTTTATCTCTAATATTAATCATAGAGTTGTGTTTATATCCAAATATTAATCACAGAGTATGTGATTTTCTCTAAATAGTAATCAGTGTTTCTATTTATCTCTAAATATTAATAATAGACTGTATGTTTATTCTAAATATTAATAAAAGTGTGTGTGTTTTTCTCTAAATATTAATCACATAGTGTGTGTATCTCTAAATATTATTCATTGAATGTTTCCATATCTCTAAATATTAATCAGAGAGTGTATTTATCTCGAAATATTAATCATACAGTGTTTATCTGTAAATAATTATCAGATAGTGTTAGTTTATCTCTAAATAATTATCACAGAGTGTGTGTTTATCTCTAAATATTAATCACAGAGTCTGTGTTTATCTCTAATTATTTATCCAGATTTTTATCTCTAAATATTAATCATAGTATGTTTCACACGAAATATTAATGAAATATTTAGTGCTTGTCTCTAAATATTAAATAGAGTGTGTGTCATCTCTAAATATTAATAATAGTGTGTTTGGTTACCACCAAATATTAATCACAGAGTGTGTGTTTGTTTCTAATTATTAATCATGGGGTGTTTATCTCTAAATATTAATTATAGAGAGTATTTATCTCTAAATATTAATCATAGTGTGTGTGTTTATCTCTACATATTAATCATAGAGAGTGTCTTCATCTTGAAATATTAATCATAGATCATGTGTTTATTTCTAAATATTAATCATAGAGTGTGGGTTATCACTAAATATTAATCATAGATTGTGTGTTTATCATGAAAT
This sequence comes from Mesocricetus auratus, assembly GCF_017639785.1. NCBI lineage: Eukaryota > Metazoa > Chordata > Mammalia > Rodentia > Cricetidae > Mesocricetus > Mesocricetus auratus. Next base: position 914 of record NW_024431422.1, read on the forward strand.
ATTAATCATAGAGTGTGTGTTATTTCATGAAATATTAATCATAGAGTGTGTTTATCTCTAATATTGATCATAGAGTGTGTGTTTATCTCTAAATATTAATAATATAGTCTGTTGTAACCTCTAAGTATTAATCACATAGTGTGTGTATCTCTAAATATTATACATAGTGTGTTTATCTCTAAATATTGTTCATAGAGTGAGTGTCTATCTTCTACATATTAATCACAGAGGTTGTGTTTATCTGTAATATTAAACAGAGTGTGTGGGTTTATCTCTAAGTATTGTTCATAGTGTGTGTGGTTACCTCTAAATATTAATAATGCAGTGTGTGTTTTCTCTAAATATTAATCATAGAGTTTTTACCTCTAAATATTAAATATACAGTGTGTGTTTATATCTAAGTATTAATAATAGATAGTGTGTTTATCTCTAAATATTCATCATAGAGTATATGTATCTCTAAATATTAATAATAGGGTGCGGGTTTATCACTAAATATTAACAATAGAGTGTGTGTTTATCTCTAATATTAATTATATAGTGTCTGCTTATCTCTAAATATTAATCATGCACTGTATGTTAATCTCTAAATGTTAATCTTATTATGTTTTTATCTGTAGATATTAATCAGAATGTGTGTTTACCTCTAAATATAAATCATAGAGTATTTATCACTAATATTGCCCAGAGAGTGTGTGTCTATATCTAAATATTAATCATAGAGTGTTTTATTATCTCTAAATATTAATCATAGTATGTGTGTTTATCTCTAAATAAAAATCATAGAGTGTGTGTTTATCTGTAAATATTATTCATATAGAGTGTATTGATCTCTAAATATTAACCATAGAGTGGATATCTCTAAATATTAATCATAGAGTCAGTGTCTATCTTCTACATATTAATCATAGAGTGTGTTCATATCATGTAAATATGATTCAGAGATTGTGTTTATCTCTAATATTAATCATAGTGTGTCTATTTGTCTCTAAATATTAATCATTGACTGTATGTTTATCGCTAAATATTAATAATAAAGTGTGTTTTTATCACTAAAGATTAATCAGAGAGTGTTTATCTCTAAATATTAATCATACAGTGTGTTTGTCTCTAAATATTAATAATAGTGTGTGTTTATCTCCAAATATTGATCATAGAGTTGTATTTTTCTCGAAAGGTTAATCAAGAGTGTGTTTATGTCCACATATTAATCAGAGTGTGTGTGTTTATCTCTATATATTAATCATAGGCTATGTATTTATCTCTAAATATTAATCATAGAGTGTGTGTTTACCTTCTAAATATTAATCATAGAGTGTGTGTTTATCTCTAGTATTAATCATAGAGTGTATGTTTATCTGTAAATATTAATTATAGAGTGTGTTTATCTCTAAATATTAATTATAGAGTGTGTGTTTATCTCTAAATATTAATCATAGTGTGTTTATCTCTAATATTAATCATAGTGTGAGTGTTTAACTCTAATTATTGATAATAGAGTTGTGTTTATCTCTAAATATTAATCACAGCGTGTGTGTTTATCTCGAAATATTAATCACAGATTTAGTGTTTATCTCAAAATATTAATCATAGATTGTGGTTTCATCTCTTAATATTAATAAAAGAGTGTTTGATTACATCTTAATATGAATCACAGAGTGTGTGTTTATTTTTAATTAGTAATCATAGAGTTGTTATCTCTAAATATTAGTCATATTGTGTTTATCTGTAATATTAATCATGGAATGTGGGTTTATCTCTAAATATTAAGTGCAGAGTGTGTATTTATCTCTAATTACTAATCATAGAATGTGTATCTCTAAGTATTAATCATAGAGTGTGTGTTTATCTCTAAATATTAGTCATGGTGTGTTTATCTCTAATATTGATCATAGTGATATATTTATCTCTAAATATTAATTATAGTGTGTTTGTTTTTCTCTAAATATTAATCATAGATTCAGTGTCTATCTTCTACCTATTAATCATACAGTGTGTGCTTATCATCTACATATGAATCATGGACTGTGTATTTTTCTCTAAATATTAATCTTAGTATGTCTGTTTATCTCTAAATTTTAGTCATAGACTCTATGTTTATCTCAAAATATTAATAATAGAGTGTGTGTTTATCTCTAAATATTAATCACATAATGTGTATATCTCTAAATATTAATCATTGAGTGTTTATCTCTAAATATTTATCATAGAGTGTGCGTTTATATTTAAATATTAATCATAGAGTGTGTTTTCTCTAAATATTGATCATAGTGTTGTATTTATCTCTAAATATTAATCACAACGTGTGTGTATCTCTAAATATTAATGATAGAGTGTTCTTTTATCTCTTAATATTAATCATAGAGTGTATGTTTATCTCTAAATATTAATCATAGAGTATGTGTCTATCTGTAAATATTTATCATAGAGTGTGTGTTTATCTCTTAATATTAATCATAGAGTGTCTGTTTATCTCTAAATATTAATCAAAGTGTGTGTGTTTATCTCTAAATATTAACAATAGAGTGTATTTATATCTAATAATTTATAACAGTTAAACATTAATCATAGAGTGTTTTATCTCCAAATATTTATAACAGAGTGTGTGTTTATCTCTAAATATTTATTAGGGAGTGTATTTATCTCTAATTATTAATGATAGAGTGTGTGTTTGCCTCTAAATGACAGTCACAGAGTTTGTGTATCTCTAAATATTAATCAAAGTGTGAGTTTACCAAAAATATTAATCATAGTGTGTTTATTTCTAATATTACTCATGGAGTTTATGTCTATCTCTAAATGTTAATCATAGAGTGAGTGTCTATCTTTTACATATTAATCATAGAGTTTGTGTTTATCCGTAATATTAATCACAGAGTGTGGGTTTATCTCTAAATATTGATCATAGAGTGTGTGTTTATCTCTAAATATTAATCATTGAGTTTTGTTCATCCATAAATATTAATAATAGTGTATGTGGTTACCTCTAAATAGTAATCACAGTGTGTGTGTTTATCTCGAAATATTAATCAACGATTTAGTTTTCATCTCTATATATTAATCATAGAGTGTGTGTTCATCTCTAAATATTAATAGTGGTGTGTTTGGCTACCTCTAAATATTAATCACAGTGTGTGTGTTTATTTCTAATTATTAATCATAGAGTTTATATCTCTAAATATTAATCATAGTGTGTTTATCTATAATATTAATAATGGAGTGTGGGTTTATCTCTAAATATTAATCACATTGTGTGTGTTTATCTCTAATTATTAATCATCGAATGTGTATCTCTAAATATTAATCATAGATTGAGTGTTTATCTCTAAATATTAATCATAGTGTGTTTCTTTGTAATTTTGATCATGGAGTGTGTGTTTATCTCTAAATTTTAATCATAGTGTATATTTATATCTAAATATTAATCATAGAGATGAGTTTAAATCTACATATTAATCATAGAGAGTGTGTTTATCTTGAAATATTAATCATAGATTGTATGCTTATCTCTAAATATTAATCATAGATTGTGTGTTTATCTCTAAATATTTATCAAAGTGTGTGTGTTTATCTCTATATATTAATCATAGAGTGTTTATCTCTATTATTGATCATAGTTTTATCTCTAAATATTTATATAGAGTTTTATCTCAAAATATTTATCATAGAGTGTGAGTTTATCTCTAAATATTAAACATATAGTGAGTGTCTATCTTCTACATATTAATCATAGTGGTTGTGCTTATCTGTAATATTAATCACAGTGTGTTGGTTTTCTCTAAATTTTAATCAAAGAGTGTGTGTTTATCTCTATATATTTAATATTGTGTGTGTTTATCTCGAAATATGAATCAAAGATTGAGTGTTTATCTCTAAATATTAATCATAGAGTGTGTGTTTATCTCTATATATTTAATATACATTGTGTTCATCTATAAATGTTAATCACTAACTGTGTGTATCTTTAAATATTAATCATAGAGTTTTTACCTCTAAATATTAAATATAGAGTGTGTGTTTATCTCTAAGAATTAATCATAGATCGTGTGTTTATCTCCAAATATTAATCATAGAGTGTGAGATTATCTCTAATATTGATCATAGTGTTGGATTTACCTCTAAATATTAATCATAGAGTGTTTATCTCTAAATATTTATAATAGAGTGTGAGTTTATCTCTAAATTTTAATCATATAATGTGTGTTTATCGCTAATTATTGATCATAGTGTTGTATTTATCCTTAAATATTTATAACAGAGTGTGTGTTTATCTCAAATATTAATCATAGAGTGTTTTATGTCTAAATATTTATAACAGAGCGTATTTTTATCCCTAAATATTAATTATACAGTGTATTTATCTCTGAATATTAATCATATAGTGTGTGTTTATCTCTAAATGTTACTCATACTGTGTATGTTTATCTCTAAATATTAATCAATAATGTGTGTTTATCTCTAGATAATAATCACAGAGTGTGTATATCTCTAAATATTAATCAAAGTGTGTGTTTATCTAAATAATAATGACAGAGTGTTTATCTCTAATATTACTCATAGAGTTTATGTCTATCTTAAATATTAATCATAGAGTGTGTGTCTATCTTCTACATATTAATTATAGAGGTTGTGTTTATCTATAATATTATTCACAAAGTGTGGGTTTATCTCTAAATATTTATCATAGTATGTGTTCCTCTTTAAATATTAATCAAAGATTGAGTGTTTATCTCTAAATATTTATTATAGAGTGTGTGTTTATCTCTAAATATTAAAAACAGAGTGTGTATATCTCTAATTATTAATCATAGATCCAGTGTTTATCTCTAAATATTAATCATACAGTGTATGTTTATTTCTAAATTCTTATCTTATAATGTGTGTTTATCTCTAGATATTAATCACAGAGTATGTATACCTCTAAATATAAATCAAAGTGTGTGTTTATGTCTAAATATTAACCATAGAGTGTGCGTTTATCTCTAAATATTAAAAACAGAGTGTGTTTATCTCTAATTATTATTCATAGATCAAGTGTTTATCTCTCAATATTAATCATAGAGTGTATTTATCTCTAAATATTAATCATAGTGCATCAGTTTATCTCCAAATATTAATCACAGAGTGTGTGTTTATCTCTAAATATTAATCATATAGTGTATCTATCTCTAAATATTAATCATAGAGTGAGTGTTTATCTCTAAATAGTAATCATTGAGTGTGTGTTCATCTATAAATATAATAATGGTTTGAGTGGTTACCTCTAAACATTAATCACAGAGTGTGTGTTTTTCTCTAAATTTTAATCACAGAGTGTGTGTTAATCTTTAAATATTAATCATAGAGTGTATTTATCTCTAAGTATTAATTATATAGTGTGTGTTAATCTATAAATATTAATCATAGACTATATGTTTATCTCCAAGTATTCATAGAGTGTATTAATCTATAAATATTAATCATATAGTGTGTTCATCTCTAAATATTAATCATTGAGTGTTTGTTTATCTTTAGTTATTAATCACAGAGTGTGTGTTTCTCCCTAAATATTAATCATAGTGTTTGTTTATCCCTAATATTAATGACAGTGTGTGTTTATCTTAATATTAATCATAGATTGTGTGTTTATCTCTAAATATTAATCATAGTGTGTGTATTTATCTAAATATTAAACATAGATTGATTGTCTAAATATACATCATAGGGTGTGATTTTATCTCTAAATATTAATGATAGAGTGTGTGTTTTTCAGTAAATATTTTTCATAGTATATTTGTTTACATTAAATATTAATCACAGTGTGTATGTTCATCTAAATATTCATCATAGAGTGTTTATCTCTAAATATTAATCACAGAGTGTGTGTTTATCTTCTGAGTATT
>NW_024431423.1:0-4403 GCF_017639785.1 Mesocricetus auratus
AATATACAATGGAATAAAGAAGGCATCTTCTTGCATTTTTTTCGAAGACAGAACCCCTCCTTCTGCTGCATACAAGAAACACACCTCACCCTCAAAGACAGACATTACTTGAGAGTTAAAGGTTGGGAAAAATTTTTCAATCAAATGGACCCAAGAAACAAGCAGGGGTAGCAATCCTAATATCTAACAAACTAGACTTTAAAATAAAATCAATCAAAAGAGATGAAGGAGGTCATTACATACTCATCACAGGTGAAACCCACCAAGACGAAGTGTCTATCCTGAACATCTATGCCCCCAATACAAAGGCATCCACATTCGTTAAAGAAACATTATTAGAACTTAAATCTCATCTAAAGCCCCACACAGTTATAGTGGGAGATTTCAACACACCACTCTCACCACTAGACAAGAATACCAGACAGGAACTCAACAAAGAAGCAAAGGGTCTAATAGAAGTAATGACCCAACTGGGATTAACAGATATCTATAGAACATTTCATCCACATAAAAAAGAATATACCTTCTTCTCACCACCACATGAACCTTCTCAAAAATCGACCACATACTTGGCAACATATCAAACCTCAGCAGCTACAAAAAAATTGGAAAACTCCATGCATCTTATCAGAACACCATGCCTTAAAATTAGAATTCAACAACAACACAAATTGCAGAAAACCTACAACTCATGGAAATTGAATAATGCTCAACTGCACCATCCCTGGGTCAAAGAGGAAATAAAAAAAGAAATTAAAGACTTCCTCGAACTCAATGAGAATGAAGACACAACATACCCAAACCTATGGGACACTTTGAAAGCAGTGCTACGGGGGAAGTTCATAGCACTAAGTGCTCACATGAAGAAACAGGAAAACAGTTATACCAGAGAATTAACATCACAGCTAAAAGCTCTAGAACACAAAGAAGCAAACTCCCCCAGGAGGAGTAGACGCCAGGAAATAATCAAATTGAGGGCTGAAATCAACAAAGTAGAAACCAGGAAAACAATACAAAGAATCAATGCAACGAAGAGTTGGTTCTTTGAGAAAATCAACAAGATAGACAAACCTTTGTCCAAACTTACCAAACAGCAGAGAGTGAACACGCAAATTAACAAAATCAGAAATGAAAAGGGGGACATAACAACAGACTCTGAGGAAATCCAGAGAATCATTAGGTCATACTTTGAAAACCTGTACTCCACAAAATTCGAAAATTTAAAGGAAATGGATGACTTCCTGGACAGCTATCATTTGCCAAAACTAAATCAAGAACAGATAAGCAATTTAAATAGACCTATAACCCCTATGGAAATAGAAGCTGTCATCAAAAGTCTCCCAACCAAAAAAAGTCCAGGTCCAGATGGCCTCAGTGCAGAATTCTACCACAAATTCAAAGAACAACTTATACCAATTCTTCTCAAAGTGTTCCACACAATAGAAGCAGAAGGGTCTTTGCCAAACTCTTTCTATGAGGCTTCAATAACCTTGATCCCCAAGCCACACAAAGATACAACCAAGAAAGAGAACTTCAGACCAATATCCCTCATGAACATTGATGCAAAAATACTCAATAAAATACTGGCAAATCGGATCCAAGAACACATCAAAACAATCATTCACCACGATCAAGTAGGTTTCATCCCAGGGATGCAGGGATGGTTCAACATACGAAAATCCATCAACGTAATCCACCATATAAACAAGCTGAAAAACAAAAATCACATGATCATCTCACTAGATGCTGAAAAAGCCTTTGACAAAATCCAACATCCCTTCATGATAAAGGTCTTGGAGAGATCTGGGATAACAGGGACATACTTAAACATAATAAAAGCCATATACAGTAAACCAACAGCCAACATCAAACTAAATGGACAGAAACTCAACGCAATTCCTCTAAAATCAGGAACAAAACAAGGCTGTCCACTCTCTCCATACCTTTTCAACATGGTACTTGAAGTTCTAGCTCTAGCCATACGACAACAAAGGGGGATCAAGGGGATACAAATTGGGAAGGAAGAAGTCAAACTTTCACTGTTTGCAGACGATATGATAGTTTATATCAGTGACCCAAAGAACTCTACCAGGGAACTCTTACAGCTGATTAACACCTTCAGCAAAGTGGCAGGTTACAAGATCAACTCAAGAAAGTCAGTAGCCCTACTATATACAGATGATAAAAGGGCTGAAAGAGAAATCAGAGAAACATCACCCTTTACAATTGCCACAAACAACATAAAATACCTTGGGGTAACGCTAACCAAACAAGTGAAAGACCTGTATCGTAAGAACTTTGAATCTTTAAAGAAAGAAATTAAAGAAGCCCTCAGAAAATGGAAAGATCTCCCATGCTCTTGGATAGGTAGGATCAATGTAGTAAAAATGGCAATCCTGCCAAAAGCAATCTACAGATTCAATGCTATCCCCATTAAAATCCCAGCACAATTCTTCACAGACCTTGAAAGAACAATAATCAATTTTGTATGGAAAAACAAAAGACCCAGGATAGCCAAAACAACCCTGTTCAACAAGGCAACGTCCGGAGGCATCACTATCCCTGACCTCAAGCTCTATTATAGAGCTATAGTCCTGAAAACAGCTTGGTATTGGCACAAAAATAGACAGGCAGACCAATGGAATCGAATTGAAAATCCGGGTATTAACCCACACACGTACGAACATCTGATCTTCGACAAAGAAGCTAAAAATATACAATGGAATAAAGAAAGCATCTTCAACAAATGGTGCTGACATAATTGGAGACTGGCATGTAGAAAAATGCAGATCGATCCATGTTTATCGCCATGCACAAAACTTAAGTCCAAATGGATCAAAGACCTCAACATAAATCCAGCCACACTTAACCTCTTAGAAGAGAAAGTGGGTGGTACCCTTGAAAGAATTGGTACAGGAGACAGCTTCCTGAACATAACACCAGTAGCACAGACAGTGAGATCAACAATTAATAAATGGGACCTACTGAAACTGAGAAGCTTCTGTAAGACAAAGGACACAGTCAGCAAGACAAAAAGGCAGCCCACAGAATGGGAAAAAATATTCACTAATCCCACATCTGACAGAGGGTTGATCTCCAAAATTTACAAAGAACTCAAGAAACAAGACTCCAAAATATCAAAGGACCCTATTAAAAAGTGGGCTGCAGAACTAAATAGAGAGTTTTCAATAGAGGAGTCTAAAATGGCTGAGAGGCACTTGAGAAAGTGCTCAACATCCTTAGCCATCCGGGAAATGCAAATCAAAGCAACTCTGAGATACCATCTCACTCCTGTCAGAATGGCTAAAATCAAAAACACCAATGACAATTTATGCTGGAGAGGATGTGGTGAAAGGGGGACACTCCTCCATTGCTGGTGGGAGTGCCAACTGGTTCAGCCACTTTGGAAAGCAGTATGGAGATTCCTCAGAAAAATGGGAATAAACCTACCACAAGACCCAGCAACTGCACTCTTAGGCATATATCCAAAAGATGCCCATTCATATAACAAAGATGTCTGTTCCACTATGTTCATAGCAGCTTTATTTGTAATAGCCAGAACTTGGAAGCAACCTAGATGTCCCTCACCCGAAGAATGGATAGAGAAAATGTGGTACATCTACACAATGGAGTACTATTCAGCAGAAAAAAATAATGGAATCATGAGATTCGCAGGCAAATGGATGACACTAGAAGAAACCATCCTGAGTGAGGTAACCCAGTCACAAAAAGAGAAACATGGCATGTACTCTCTCATATATGGATTTTAGACATAGATCTGGGGAGTGCCAGCCTACAATCCTATTGCCAGAGAGTTTGGGAAACAGAAACTTCATTTACTGGCTGGTTAAGTACCGAGCTGAACTCAAGAAAGCCAGTATCAGAGAGGGAGGACTGATGATCAAAGGGATTAAGACTGGGCTGGTTGAGCCCCCAGAAACAGCTGACCAGACAAAGGTTAACTCTTGAATCCCAGGCATCAGCCTGGGAATCCAGCATGAGACTGATCAAGACCCCCTGAATCTGGGTGTCAGTGAGGAGGCCTAGGTAATCTATTGAGCCTTGGACAGCAGATCAGTACCCATCCCAAGTATACACACGGTCTCTGGACTCCCATAGAACAATGTGAGGTGCACTCTCACCCTGAACTCTTGGGGAAGGGTCTAGGCCCTGCCCTATATGAAATGACAGACTATGGACACCCCCATGGAGGGCCTCACCCTCCCTGGGGGAATGAGGGGATAACGGGGGGGGATGGGGAGAGGGCACGGGAGGAGGGGAGGGAAAGGGAGAGGGACCTCGTACTGACTTGTGAAGCAACCTTGTTTCTTATCTAAATTTAAAATGGAATAATAAAAAAATATTAATAAAAAAACATAAAACAAAACAAAAAAAAACAAAAA
>NW_024431424.1:0-12543 GCF_017639785.1 Mesocricetus auratus
AAGCTGTTGGCCTTGCTTGTTTCTTACTGGCTAGCTCTGACTTAAGTAATTACCCCATAATTGTTAATCTAAGTATGTCTCTTACCGGAGAATAGTTCCGGGCTTCCTAACCCATGGCGTTACATCTCGTTGACTCCTCTGTTTTTCCTTACCAGAGTCCTTCTGGACTCCTAGTCCCTCCTATCTATATTCCCTATTGGCCAGACAGTGCTTTATTGACAAATGCACAGGAATTCCCAAATATGTGTGCATATGTTTGTCAGTGTTTTCTCACCACAGCATGGCATGGCACTCCTGTGGAGGTCTGCATTCTGAGGCTAGAGTTCAGGTCCTCCAGCTTGAGTGGCCCTTCTTGGAGCCCCTGCTGGCCAGGCTCCCTGCACCTGGTTGCTGCTGCAGCCCTGCTGGTGACCAGTATGGGCAGGAACAGTGGCCAAAGCCATTTGGATCCAAGTGTTGCCTGGTTACAGCCAGAGCAGCTTGGACCATGCAAAAGTCTGTAGATGCAGATCTGGGGACAACTAATGGCTGTTTAAATTTTGAGGCTTCCTAGTGTTGACAGGTACATCAAACAGTTCTAAGAAAGTCTGCTAAGAGACTTCTGGGTTCTGAATGATTTTGTTTTGATTTGTGTGGCTTTATTTCTTAGTTTTTTGTTTTGTTTGTTTATTTCCTTTTTTGTTTTTCGAGACAGGATTTCTCTGTGGCTTTGGAGGCTGTCCTGGAACTAGCTCTTTTGTAAATCAGGCTTGTCTCAAACTCACAGAGACTCGCCTCCCTCTGCCTCCTGAGTGCTGGGATTAAAGTTGTGTGCATCCACTGCCTGGCTTATTTTTTAGTTTTTAAGGGAGTTTTGCTATTTTTGTTATTAAAAAATTAGTTTATTTTGTACGTATGCCTGCATGTGTGCAAGTGTGTGTGTGCACACACACCTCAACGTAAGGGAGTGGAAATCATAGGACAGCGTATTGGGAGTTGTTCTTCTCCTAGGTCTCAGGGACTTCCTGAAGCAGTTGTGAGTTGTTTACCTTCCTGTTTAAGGTGCTTCCCTGTAGGATGAAGTATTTCAATCTCAGAGGAAACAACACTATTCTGACATTAAATTTAGTTTGATTCTTACGATTTTTCTTTATTCTTGGGATTTAACTGGTACTGTGCTAGTAGATGAGCATATATTTAAACAACAAAGCTAGGGTTTCAGCCCAGACTAACTCCATCAGAAGTCTAACTCTTTCTTCCCAGTACTTAATGTAATAAATGACAATTAAATAAGTAAAGGATTGCCAATCTGTACTGCTCCAAAAATATGCCTTAGAAGCTATGTATTAGCAAAGTAAATGCTGGAATTCTCTTGGCATGAGGAAGTCGTCACATGTGGTAGAGGGAGAAGAAGATTCTGTGAGGACAAACGGAACTGGGCTCTCAGTGGCATCTTCCCGGTGGATATCAGTAAATGTGAGGTGTTGACAAGAGAAATAAAATTTGATGCTTACTGTTCACTCTCTGAATATAAGACGAATGGACAGATATGCCTGCAGAAGAGGCTGCAAGTTTATCCAAAGTCCACTCCACCAGGGAGTGAGCATCTTTATTCACTGTGTGTCATCAGTAGTCACTGTCCTAAGATAAAAATACCAAAGGAGTGCCATTTAAATTAATTTATCTATCAGTTTCTACTTACCATCTATCTGTCTAAGTATCATTTATACATCCTATGTATAGCTATCATACTGTGTCATTATTAAATTGGCAAGGTATTTCTGTCCCTGTGTTTCTAGGATTCTTCACTGGGATGCTGAAGTTCATGTCTGCGTTTCAACTTGCATCTTCCCTTTTCTGTCATGTGCTCTCAAGCATGGAAACTGGATGTTATCCTCATGCTTCTAAATACCAATCATTCCTAAACTAGCAAGGACTTCTATCAAAGGATGTGGGGGAAGTCTTATGCTAATAAAGCACTGTCTGGCCAATAGGAATTTAAATAGGTGAAGCTAGGAATCCAGGAAGATTCTGGGAAGGAGAAACACAGAGAGTCAACATGTAATGCCATGGAGGTAGGAAGCCGGGGACTATTCTCCGGTAAGAGAAATACTTAGATTAACAATTATGGGGTAATTACTTAAGGCAGAGGTAGCCATTAAGAAACAAGCAAGACCAACAGCTTCATAATTAATACAGCATCTTGTGTGTTTATTTGGGGCCTACAATGTGGCAGAGCCCAGGTGGCTGGCGGGGATAAACCAAAGCGGCTAGCAAAGTAAAAGCTTGTCTTAACAGAATGGTTGTCAGGAGCGGGATTGAATTTCCACGCAAAACAACAAAAGCATTAAAGGAATTTTAGAAACAGAAGAACAGAGAGAAGCACAGATTTTGGTAGCAGCATTTTTCTCAGGTGGGCTTTGTTTTGCTAGCAACAAGCTGAGATTCACGTGGTTACTTACTGGAATCTTCCTGACTCGGGATAAAAAGAAAAAAAAAACAAAACAAAAACAACAAGGTTGTTTTAAGAGACTCTACTAATGATTAAAAGGTGTGTACATACAACTGGAAGTGACAGCTTTTGCTGGATGTCAACATGGACTGAGGCGGTAAGCTGGAGTCACGCTTATGCCCGCCATCTTGAAACGGCAGTTTAAAACAGTCGCGGTTTTACAGATAAGACACGTGGCCAGAAAAACATAAAGATTTACTGTAAAGTCAGACTTGGATGAAGAAAACCTCTAATGGTTTATAGTGTGTTTAAAAATATACGTGAGATTGAGAGAGAAAATGAAATGGCAAAGTGGTATATAAATACAAAAGCCGGTGTTGTGGTGGCGCACGCTGGTAGGATTTACTTCAGAGGCAGAGGCAGGCAAATTTCCAAAGAGAAACTCTGTCTCAGAGAAAAATAAATAAAAGTAAAATAAATAAAGTAATAATATATAAATAAATAAGCCACATAAAGATGGAAAATACACAGAGAGTCTGGATACTGTACCCTATTATATTTTTCAGTTTTTTCTTTGCTAAGGAAGGAACAACTGATAAAGTACACTTGCTTATAAATGCTGCTAAATTAATTCAACTTATATCTTTTGAAAATGCCTTGACTTCAAAATTTAAGTATAAGGATATGTTACTCTGAAAAGGAGTTTTAGTTTGTTTCTACAGAAAATGAAAAGCTGAGGATTCCTTCCAGGCTTCTGTGGTTTGACAAACCAAGACCCCCGGAAGCAGTGGACCAGATGTTCCAACTATTGAGACAGCTAAGATGATGAAGCTTTACAGACCCTGAAAATAAGGACTTATATAGTTTTCTGAGTTTTGTCATGATCCCCATGGTATGAACAGCGCCCCCTTCCAGCATGAAGTAGTTTGGAATGAGCGACATCCTAATTCCCATCCTGTTTATAAATATTTGTTTTCATTTAAATGGGGTTGTTTATAATTGGCTAATGATCACAGCCGATCTTTTGGTAATGGTAAAAAAGGGAATTATGGTATGGGCATTGTTTTTCATTTATTGATACAAATTCAAGGTCAATTTTGTGATATGTATATTTCTCCTCTTGATTAAGTATTGTGCTTATACTGATCTTTTAAAATGTAATGCATAATTGAATACAGACTATAGATAGTTACTTATAATAATCAGAATTTATAGTTAGGTAAGTTAGGTTTTCTAGATATATAATGAGGTATTTGAGACAGATAAATAGTATTCAAACCTTTCAAAGACCTTCAGAAAATGGCATTTAAAATGGTTTAGGGTTCTTCTTGAAAATGAGAAATGTCTGCTCCTGGCAGCACCGATTATGTCTGAGAGGAGAATGGGCATCAAAGAAACTCGTTATGGAGTTTGCTTTCAACATGGCAAGATTAGCCATTTGGGCAAGAAACTGCTCTTGCCTAGACTGACTGTTGCTGTATAATCTGGACATGCAGGACCCACAGAAAATTGACGGCTGAACTCAGTCTTACAGGGTTCCTGCTTCATGGGAGAGTCTACAACACTTTCTGCAGGACACAGAAAAATGACTGACAGACTGCTGATGCAGATGGACAGCTTTGAAATATCCTGCTTTGCTGAGAAATCGTCTGGATACATTGTGGCCTATGGGCTGAAGATGGATTCCCCAACGCTACAGAGGAACTTCGGGTGACTGTCCAGGCAGTAAGATGTCTCTGTCAATTCTAGTGTTTATATATTTTCCTTCTGTGGTCTTTGATGGAGTTGAAGACAGATAGTTATAATTATAGTTTTCCTTAGTTATGATAAAAGATAAGCTACATATAGAACTTTGAACTCACAAGGATGGTATGGACACCATTCTGTTTAGAGAAGGTTTTTATTTGCTAACCACTTTGGTTTATCCCCTGCCAGTCACCTGGGCTCTGCCGCATTGTAGTCCCCAAATAACACACAAGACATTGTATTAATTATGAAGCAGTTGGCCTTGCTTATTTCTTACTTGCTAGCTCTGATTTAAGTAATTACCCCATAATTGTTAATCTAAGTATTTCTCTTACTGGAGAATAGTTCCGGGCTTCCTACCCCGTGGCAGTTACATCTTGAACTCTCCTTGTGTTTCTCCTTCCCAGAGTCCTCGTAGACTCCTAGTTCCACCTATCTAGATTCCTATTGGCTCAACAGTGTTTTATTGACATAAGATTTCCCCAACACCTATAGGCCATGCCATCCCTTGCAAGGTAAGTCTGGGTTGTATAAGAAAGGTGGAAAGACAGTGTCCATCCATGGTAAATAATGGAGGTCCTGAAAAAAAATTAAAGTTTCAAAGAAAAGATTTATAAATAATTTTTGTTGAGACTATTATGACTTTATTGAATATTGAAAGCTAATTATAGTAACTAAATTAAAAATGGGCAGCATATTTTATTTAAGACATCATTTCTTCCAATAACTAGAAAATTGTCAAGTCTGTACTCATCATAGTTTGCTTACAGGAGTGGGAATTAGAAAAAACTATTCTAGAAGCATTAGTTTACTTTGTACCAAGTTTTAGACTGGAGATAGTGAGTGAATGGCTTATGAGTTATGGCTTGCTTAGATCAGGGCTAAGGTCTGTCTCCTCTCACAACCTTTATTATTTGAGAAAATCTTTAGTGACCTGAACCTGAGGAATATAGATATATGCAATAAATACACAATTCAAATATTTCCTCATAATAAATTTCAAAGAAATATATTTATTTATTTATTTATTTGGTTTTTCGAGACAGGATTTCTGTGTGGCTTTGGAGGATGTCCTAGAACTAGCTCTTGTAGAGCAGGCTGGTCTCAAACACACAGAGATCCACCTGCCTCTGCCTCCCAAGTGCCCAGCAGGAATTTTTTGTAAAAACTTCTTTGGCTTACATATCATTTTACTATTTACAGAAGACAGAACCAAATACTTATACAAATGTGATGCAAGTGTTTTTTCATCTATACATAAAAAAATAAAGATTGGTTTGGTACTAGACTTTGCAGGAGGTACAGCATATTTGATATTTTCCCAAGTTAATCACTATTTTTGTTTTATAATCATCAATGCTGAGAATTCTACTTCCCATATTTATATAATACAAAATGTCATAATTGTGTTTAGAATCATTTCAGAAATAATTAGAAATTTTCCAGAGAAGGAGAAAGGGAAAAGATCACCTGAGCAAATTGGAAGCATGGAGGGAGGGGAGAGAGAGTTAGGAGAAAGAGAAGGGGAGAATAGGAGGGGGAGGAAGACATGAGGGACCAGGAAGATTGAGTCGGGGGGAAGAAAAGAGAAGAGCAAGAAAAGAGATAGCATTATTATGAGGTATTATAAGTTTAAAGGGTATTATGAGATTAAAGAGGGTATTATAAGTTTTTTTGGGGGGGTATTTTTTTATTTTTATTTTCCAGTTTAAATTTAGATAAGAATCAAGGTTGCTTCACAAGTCAGTTCCAGGTCCCTCTCCCATTCCCTCCCTTCCTCCCGTGCCCTCCCCCCGTTATCCCCTCATTTCCCCAGGGAGGGTGAGGCACTCCATGGGGGTGTCCATAGTGTGTCATTTCATATAGGGCAGGGCCTAGACCCTTTCCCAAGAGTTCAGGGTGAGAGTGCACCTCACATTGTTCTATTGGAGTCCAAGGTCCGTGTGTATACTTGGGATGGGTACTGATCTGCTGCCCAAGGCTCAATAGATTCCCTATGCCTCTTCACTGACACCCAGATTCAGGGGGTCTTGATCAGTCCCATGCTGGCTTCCCAGGCTAATGCCTGGGATTCAAGAGTTAACCTTTGTCTGGTCAGCTGTTTCTGGGCGTTAAACCAGCCCAGTCTTAATCCCTTTGATCATCAGTCCTCCCTCTCAGTTACTGGCTTTCTTGAGTTCAGCTCAGTACTTAACCAAGGGAGTCTGCCTCTTCTTCGATCAGCCACTAAATAAAGTTTCTGTTTCCCAGACTCTCTGGCCATAGGATTGTAAGCTGGCACTCCCCAGATCTATGTCTAAAATCCATATATGAGAGAGTACATGCCATGTTTCTCTTTTTGTGACTGGGTTAACTCACTCAGGATGGTTTCTTCTAGTGTCATCCATTTGCCTGCGAATCTCATGATTCCATTATTTTTTTCTGCTGAATAGTACTCCATTGTGTAGATGTACCACATTTTCTCTATCCACTCTTCAGGTGAGGGACATCTAGGTTGTTTCCACGTTCTGGCAATTAAAAATAAAGCTGCTATGAACATAGTGGAACAGACATCTTTGTTGTATGAATGGGCATCTTTTGGATATATGCCTAAGAGTGGAGTTGCTGGGTCTTGTGGTAGGTTTATTCCCATTTTTCTGAGGAATCTCCACACTGATTTCCAAAGTGGCTGAACCAGTTGGCACTCCCACCAGCAATGGAGGAGTGTCCCTCTTTCACCACATCCTCTCCAGCATAAATTGTCATTGGTGTTTTTGGTTTTAGCCATTCTGACAGGGGTGAGATGGTATCTGAGAGTTGTTTTGATTTGCATTTCCCGGATGGCTAAGGATGTTGAGCACTTTCTCAAGTGCCTCTCAGCCATTTTAGACTCCTCTATTGAAAACTCTCTATTTAGTTCTGCAGCCCACTTTTTAATAGGGTCCTTTGGTGTTTTGGAGACTTGCTTCTTGAGTTCTTTGTAAATTTTGGAGATCAACCCTCTGTCAGATGTGGGATTAGTGAATATTTTTTCCCATTCTGTGGGCTGCCTTTTTGTCTTGCTGACTGTGTCCTTTGCCTTACAGAAGCTTCTCAGTTTCAGTAGGTCCCATTTATTAATTGTTGATCTTACTGCCTGTGCTACTGGTGTTATGTTCAGGAAGCTGTCTCCTGTACCAATTCGTTCAAGGGTACCACCCACTTTCTCTTCTAAGAGGTTCAGTGTGGCTGGATTTATGTTGAGGTCTTTGATCCATTTGGACTTAAGTTTTGTGCATGGCGATAGACATGGTTCGATCTGCATTCTTCTACATGCCTGTCTCCAATTATGCCAGCACCATTTGTTGAAGATGCTTTCTTTATTCCATTGTATATTTTTAGCTTCTTTGTCAAAGATCAGATGTTCGTACGTGTGTGGGTTAATACCCGGGTTTTCAATTCGATTCCATTGGTCTACCTGTCTATTTTTGTGCCAATACCAAGCTGTTTTCAGGACTATAGCTCTATAATAGAGCTTGAGGTCAGGGATGGTGATGCCTCCGGACGTTGCCTTGTTGAACAGGGTTGTTTTGGCTATCCTGGGTCTTTTGTTTTTCCATACAAAATTGATTATTGTTATTTCAAGGTCTGTGAAGAACTGTGCTGGGATTTTAATGGGGATTGCATTGAATCTGTAGATTGCTTTTGGCAGGATTGCCATTTTTAACTACATTGATCCTACCTATCCAAGAGCATGGGAGATCTTTCCATTTTTCAGGGCTTCTTTAATTTCTTTCTTTAAAGATTCAAAGTTCTTACGATACAGGTCTTTCACTTGTTTGGTTAGCGTTACCCCAAGGTATTTTAGGTTGTTTGTGGCAATTGTAAAGGGTGATGTTTCTCTCATTTCTTTTTCAGCCCTTTTATCATCAGTATATAGTAGGGCTACTGATTTTCTTGAGTTGATCTTGTAGCCTGCCACTTTGCTGAAGGTGTTAATCAGCTGTAAGAGTTCCCTGGTAGAGTTCTTTGGGTCATTGATGTAAACTATCATATCATCTGCAAACAGTGAAAGCTTGACCTCTTCCTTCCCAATTTGTATCCCCTTGATCCCCCTTTGTTGTCGTATGGCAATAGCTAGAACTTCAAGTACCATCTTGAAAAGGTATGGAGAGAGTGGACAGCCTTGTTTTGTTCCTGATTTTAGAGGAATTGCGTTGAGTTTCTGTCCATTTAGTTTGATGTTGGCTGTTGGTTTACTGTATATAGCTTTTATTATGTTTAAGTATGTCCCTGTTATCCCAGATCTCTCCAAGACCTTTATCATGAAGGGGTGTTGGATTTTGTCAAAGGTTTTTCAGCATCTAGTGAGATGATCATGTGATTTTTGTTTTTCAGCTTGTTTATACGGTGGATTACGTTGATGGATTTTCGTATGTTGAACCATCCCTGCATTCCTGCGATGAAACCTACTTGATCGTGGTGAATGATTGTTTTGATGTGTTCTTGGATCCGATTTGCCAGTATTTTGTTGAGTATTTTTGCATCAATGTTCATGAGGGATATTGGTCTGAAGTTCTCTTTCTTGGTTGTATCTTTGTGTGGCTTGGGGATCAGGTTATTGAAGCCTCATAGAAAGAGTTTGGCAAAGACCCTTCTGCTTCTATTGTGTGGAACACTTTGAGTAGAATTGGTACAAGCTGTTCTTTGAATTTCTGGTAGAATTCTGCACTGAGGCCATCTGGACCTGGGCTTTTTTTGGTTGGGAGACTTTTGATGACAGCTTCTATTTCCATAGGGGTTATAGGTCTATTTAAATTGCTTATCTGTTTTTGATTTAGTTTTGGCAATTGATAGCTGTCCAGGAAGTCATCCATTTCCTTTAAATTTTCGAATTTTGTGGAGTACAGGTTTTCAAAGTATGACCTAATGATTCTCTGGATTTCCTCAGAGTCTGTTGTTATGTCCCCCTTTTCATTTCTAATTTTGTTAATTTGCGTGTTCACTCTCTGCTGTTTGGTAAGTTTGGACAAAGGTTTGTCTATCTTGTTGATTTTCTCAAAGAACCAACTCTTCCTTGCGTTTTTTCTTTGTATTGTTTTCCTGGTTTCTACTTTATTAATTTCAGCCCTCAATTTGATTATTTTCTGGCGTCTACTCCTCCTGGAGGAGTGTGCTTCTTTGTGTTCTAGAGCTTTCAGCTGTGATGTTAATTCTCTGGTATAACTGTTCTCCTGTTTCTTCATGTGAGCATTTAGCGCTATGAACTTCCCCCGTGTCACTGCTTTCAAAGTGTCCCATAGATTTGGGTATGTTGTGTCTTCATTCTCATTGAATTCGAGGAAGTCTTTAATTTCTTTTTTTATTTCCTCTTTGACCCAGGGATGGTGCAGTTAAGCATTATTCAATTTCCATGAGTTTGTAGGTTTTCTGCAATTTGTGTTGTTGTTGAATTCTAATTTTAAAGCATGGTGGTCTGATAAGATGCATGGAGTTATTCCAATTTTTTTGTAGCTGCTGAGGTTTGATATGTTGCCAAGTATGTGGTCGATTTTTGAGAAGGTTCCATGTGGTGGTGAGAAGAAGGTATATTCTTTTTTATGTGGATGAAATGTTCTATAGATATCTGTTAATCCCAGTTGGGTCATTACTTCTATTAGCCCTTTTGCTTCTTTGTTGAGTTTCTGTTTGGTATTCCTGTCTAGTGGTGAGACTGGTGTGTTGAAATCTCCCACTATAACTGTGTGGGGCTTTAGATGAGATTTAAGTTCTAATAATGTTTTTTAACGAATGTGGATGCCTTTGTATTTGGGGCATAGATGTTCAGAATAGACACTTCCTCTTGGTGGGTTTCACCTGTGATGAGTATGTAATGACCTCCTTCATCTCTTTTAATTGATTTTATTTTAAAGTCTAGTTTGTTAGATATTAGGATTGCTACCCTGGCTTGTTTCTTGGGTCCATTCGATTGAAAAATTTATTCCCAACCTTTAATTCTCAGGTAATGTCTGTCTTTAAGGGTGAGGTGTGTTTCCTGTATGCAGCAGAAGGATGGGTTCTGTCTTCGAATCCAATCTGCTAGTCTGTGTCTTTTTATGGGTGAGTTAAGGCCATTAATATTGAGGGATATTAATGACCAATGATTGCTCATCCTTCTTCGATTTGCGATGGTTGTTGTTGGTGGAATTATGTGTGGAATTTCACCCCTTTGTTCTTTTGGCTGTTGGTAGAGAGAGATTCTCTAATGCTTATGTTTTTCTGGTTGTATTTACCTTCCTTGGGTTGGAGTTTTCCTTCCAAAATTTTCTGTAGGGCTCGGTTAGTGGACACATATTGCTTGAATCTAGTTTTGTCATGGAATATCTTGTTTTCTCCGTCTATAGTGATTGAGAGCTTTGCCGGGTATAGTAGTCTGGGCTGGCAACCGTGGTCTCTTAGTGTAGGTAGAATATCTATCCAGGACCTTCTGGCTTTCAGCGTTTCCATGGAGAAATCAGGTGTAATTCTGATAGGTCTGCCTTTATATGTTACTTGACCTTTTTCCTTAGCTGCTCTTAATATTCTTTATTTATTATGTATGTTTGGGGTCTTGATTATTATGTGGCAAGGGGATTTTTTTGTGGTCCACTCTATTTGGTGTTTTGTAGGCTTCTTGTACCTTCATTGGCATGTCTTTCTTAAGGTTGGGAAAGTTTTCTTCTATGATTTTGTTGAATATGCCTTCTGCCCCTTTGAGCTGGATTTCTTCTCCTTCTTCTATACCTATTATTCTTAGATTTGGTCTTTTCATGGTGTCCCATATTTCCTGGATGTTTTGTGTTAAGGATTTGTTGGATTTAAGGTTTTCTTTGGTTGATAAATCCATTTCTCCTAGCGTATCTTCAACACTTGAGATTCTCTCTTCCATCTCTTCTATTCTGTTGGTAATGCTTGTATTGGTAGTGCCTGTCTGTTTGTCCAGCTTTTCTATTTTCTGCCTTTCTTCAGATTGTGTTTTTTTAATGACTCTATTTCAGTTTTCAACACTTGCAGTGTTTGCATTGCTTCTTGCAATTTTCTGTTTATCTGTTCGTCCGTTTATTGCCTTTTATGAATTTTTTGGTTTGTTCTTTCTTCCATTTCTTGCATTTTTTGGTTTGTTTTTTGTTCCATTTCTCGCATTTTGTGCTTTGTTTCTTCTTCCATTTCCTGCCTTTTTTGGTTTGTTTCTTCTTCCATTTTTTCATTTTTTGCTTTGTTTTTTCTACCATTTCTTGCATTTTTTGCTTTGTTTCTTCTTCCATTTCCTGCCTTTTTTGGTATGATTCTTCTTCCAATTCTTGCATTTTTTGCTTTGTTTTTTCTTCCATTTCTTGCATTTTTTGCTTCATTTCTTCTTCCATTTTCTGCCTTTTTTGGTTTGTTTTTTCTTCCAATTCTTGCATTTTTTGGTTTGTTTTTTCTTCCATTTCTTTGAGGGATTTTCCAATATCCTCTTTTAGGGCCTCTATCATTTTCATGAAAGTGCTTTTAAGGTCGTTCTCTTCTGCTTCGTCCGCATTGGAATGTTGGGGTCTTGCTGGTGTGGAGTCTCTAGAATCTGGCGGTGTCATATTTGTTTTTCTGTTGCTGACTGTGTTTTTGTATTGTCTCTTTCCCATCTCTTCTTCTAGTGGGTGCAGAAAGAGCCCCTTACTGGTCTGGGGACCAGAGTTCCCTTTTGGTGGGTGCTAGCAAGTCCAATAATCTGGTGGTTCTTCTATTCCTTGTCCGAATGCTGGTCCCGTGGGTGGAGAAGAAGAACAGGAATCTGGGGCGCTTATCCTCTTACCTGGTCCCCTGGACCTTATGCTGGGTCCTGTTGTACTTGATCCAGAACAGCTACTCCCCTGGTCTCCCTGGGTCCTCTGGTTTCCTGGTCTCATTGGTGGGAGAGAAGACCTGGGGTCTGGGTGCTTGGCTCCTGCCGGGATTGGGAGCTCTGTGCAGGTCCCAGGCGATCTGCAGGCACTGGAGCACAGGCCGGGAAGCCGGCCTGTTTACCTGATGCTGCTGGATGAACCGCCACTTCCCTGGACTCCCAGCCTCCTCTCCTTTCCTGGTCTGATTGGTGTGAGCGAAGATCCGGAGTCTGGGGTGCTTGGCTCCCGCCGGGATTGGGAGCTCTGTGCAGGTCCCAGGCGATCTGCAGGCACTGGAGCACAGGCCGGGAAGCCGGCCTGTTTACCTGATGCTGCTGGACGAACCGCCACTTCCCTGGACTCCCAGCCTCCTCTCCTTTCCTGGTCTGATTGGTGTGAGCTAAGATCCGGAGTCTGGGGTGCTTGCCTCCCGCCGGGATTGGGAGCTCTGTGCAGGTCCCAGGCGATCTGCAGGCACTGGAGCACAGGCCGGGAAGCCGGCCTGTTTACCTGATGCTGCTGGAAGAG
>NW_024431425.1:0-3287 GCF_017639785.1 Mesocricetus auratus
TTTACAAAGAACTCAAGAAGTAAGTCTGCAGAACATCGAAGGATCCAGTTAAAAATGGGGTACAGAACTAAATAGAGAATTCTCAATAGAAGGGTCCAAAATCGACAAGAGACAATTGAGATAGTGCTCAACATGTTTAGCCACTAGGAAAATGCAAATCAAAACAACTTTGAGATACCATCTCACTCCCGTCAAAATGGCCAAAATTAAAAACACTAATGACAGTTCATGCTGGAGAGGTTGTGAAGATAGGGGTACACTCTGCCACTTTTGGTGGGAATGCCAACTTGTGCAGCCACTTTGGAGATCAGTATAGAGATGCCTCAGAAAAATTGAAATCAGTCTACCACAAGATCCAGCAATTCCACTCTTAGGCATATACCCAAAAGTTTTACCCTCATACAATAAGGGCATCTGCTCAACTATGATCATAGCAGAATTAATTGTAATAGGCAGAACCTGGAAAGAACCTAGATGCTCCTCAACTGAAGAGTGGATAGAGAAAATGTGGTACATTACTCCATGGAGTACTACTCAGCAGAAAAACTTGAATCTTGAAATTGGCTGGCAAATGGATGGCAGTATAAGAAACCCTCCTTAGTGAGACAACCCAGTCACAAAAAGACAAGCATGGTAAGTACTCATACATATATGTATTTTAGACATGGATCAGGGCATTGCAAGCCCACAATCCCACTGCCAGAAAGTCTGGGATGCAGAGAGGACCCTAAGATAGATATTCATGCTAACCCAGAGACAGGTTTGGGGATGGGATCTCTAATTTGTTTGGGGGGAGAGAATGGGAAGGCAAAAGGAGATGGAAGAAAGAGAGAGAGAAGAGGAGGGGAGAGTAGGACATGGGAGAGGAGGAATGTTGAGCAAGGGTAAGAATAGAGGAGAAAAGGATGGGAGATACCATAATAGAGGGAGCCAGTATATGTTGGAGGAGAGACTGACACTAGTGAGATCTTCACAAGAATGACACTAACTGGCATTAAGGCTACCTTAAATGCCCTCCCGTAATGAGAATGATGACTACCTTATATGCAATTCTAGAACTCTCATCCATTGGCTGAGAGGCACAGGCAGACACCTACAGCTGTGAAACGAATTGATCTCCTGGAACCCAGTTGCAAAGAGGAGAGATGACCAAAGGAATCAAGATGAGGCTGGTAAAACCCACAGAGGTAGCTGACCTAAACAAGGGGGAACACATGGTCCCCAGACTGATGACTGGGAGTCGGCATGGGACTGATCCAGACATCCCTCCCACTGAACCTGGGTGACAGAGAGGAGGCCATGGCAATCTGTGGGATATTAGAGAGTAGAGAAGTATTTATTCCTGGCATACAGAAGGACACTGGGAACCCATACTACGTGAATCGATGCTCTCTCTTAGCCTGGACACATGGGAAAAAACCTAGGTCCTTCCCGGATGATGTGACAGACTCTGAAAATCCTTCATGGAAGCCCTTGCCCTCCCTGGGAAGTAAAGGGGGAATGGAGTGGGGGTGAGGAGTTGGGAGTATTGGGAGGTGGAGGAGGATGGGAGGGAGACAGAATTGAAAGTGACATGCGTAAAAAGTTAAATAAAAAAATATGGAAAAAAGATGATGAAAGTGTTTTAGGTATGGAATAGGGAGGTCTGGGAGGATGTGTTCATACTAGACAGATATAATTAAGACACAGTATATACATGCATAAAATTCTCAAATAATTATATATACAGTTCCATGAAACCTGGATTTGTTTAGTGTTTTTGCTTACTGTCAAGATTTGGAGCTAAATATTTCTTTGCTCTGATGCCTGTAACAGTAACCAATTACCACATTCCTTTTCTGGTATTTTCCCTGTCACAGATTACACGTGTATGTTCTTATCACTGGCTCTTGTGCACACTTAGCCGTGGCTCTCACCACATGCAAAACATTGACTGTCCTGGATCTGGACTGGATGACCTTTGGCCCCAATGGTCTGGAGCTGCTGTGTGAGGCATTGAATCACAGAGCCTGTAACTTGAAGGTGCTGGGGTGAGTACTCATTATCTCCCAGGATTAGTAGTGACTTCAAATCAACCTCTTCTGTGGTGGTTTGCTCAAGCTCAATCCCATTGACCCTTGGTGGAGGAATTGTCATATAAAGGACCACCTTTGTACTCTAGAAGATTGAAGACCATCTAAGGATTTATATCCATTCATGAGTACCACATGCTGGTGGTGATTACTCCAAATATCTTCAGACATTTTCTTTTAAAATTTTGGCAGATAGATAACCCTGTGATATAAAATAGAAAAGGGGAAGAAGGATGTGCTTTGAATGTAAATGAGTAGAATAAATAATGGTTTTCAAAATGTAACATTCTTTCATAATGGAAACATTGACATTAATGACTTTTATCATTGAAATTGTGTATGTATTAAACACTGTTTATAAGTGCAAAAAAGGTTATTATGAATCTCTAAAGAAAATTGTAATCAAAATATTTGTAGAAAATAAGTGGACTTAGAACATAGCCAAAAGGGTCAACTCATCTCAGAATAGAAAAAAGCACATGTTCTCACAAATACAATAATCTTAGTCTGTAAGATGCACACACACACACATACAAACACACACATAATGCACAAACACACGCAGAGAAATTTAATATAGGGAAATCATAAGACACTTTGAAAAAACAAAATGTAATAAAAAGGTAAAACTTATTTATAAGTAGTGGCAGGAAATTAACAGGTAGAACAATGAAATCTAATTGAAGACCCCGATATTAACACACACACCTATCAACAATTGATCTTTGACAAAGAATCTAAAAATAAACAATGGATTTTAAAAAAAGCATCTTTAACAAATGGTACTGACATAACTGGATGCTGACATGTATAAGATTGCAGAGACATCCATACATATCACCATGAACAAAACTTGAGTCCAAGTATATCAAAGACCTCAACACAAATCCAGGCACACTAAACTCATAGAAGAGAAAGTGGGAGGTGCCCTTGAGTGAATTGTTGCAGGAGACCACTTCCTTAACATAACACCAGTATCACTGACACTGAGATTGGCAATAGGGACCTATTGTAACTGAGAAGCTTTAGTAAGGCAAATGACACAGTGAAAAAGACTGTATGGCAGCCCACAGAAAGGTAAAGATATTCACCAACCCCACATCAGACAGAGGGCTGATTTCCAAAATATACAGAAGCAGAAAGGGATAAGAGCCTCTGAACAATTAGGCAGTATGGTGTTAGGGGGAAGGGAGGTAGGAGAAAGAGGAGGGGGAG
>NW_024431426.1:0-8101 GCF_017639785.1 Mesocricetus auratus
ACCGTCTCGCCAGCAAGAACGACGCAGAACACTCGGATCCTTCTGCAGTAAAGCTTTAATGCATCTTGAGAGATAGATGATCAGCTTCTTAGAGGGAGACCCCAAGCTAAGAAACCCAGCCCCTTATATAAGCCTAGGAGCTCCGAGTGAGATGTGTAGAGCCGGGATTGGTGGTTTGCACATCACCCCAGATGACGTCACGGGAGAGGCACAGTTTAAACGGTTAACTCCAACTGACAGCGACAGTTAACTCCAACTGACAGCGACAGTTAACTCCAACTGACAGCGACAGTTAACTCCAACTGACAGCGACAGTTAACTCCAACTGACAGCGACAGTTAACTCCAACTGACAGCGACAGTTAACTCCAACTGACAGTGGATGTCAGCGCCATCTTCTAACGGCAATAGCGATAGCGAGGGCGGCTCCTCACATCTCCCCTATTCATTTATTTTTGAAGCAATAGGACACCCACAACTTTGGAGTGGAGATAGAGGTCAAATCCCCATGTGCAAATTCGGAACATGTACAAAGCTCCTCTCCAGGGTCTTATCCCCAGAGGAAGTCCTGACCAGTCCGATGTCTTTTTTCTGGGGGAAGGAGATCATGACATAGAACCTTCATGCAAGATGACTTATCTCCCAGGAGAAAGTCGTTATACCGCAGACCTCTCCTGTGCAGTGCTTAGCCTTGCAACTCCTTGGGCTGCTGAAGCCTACCCACTCTATCCCGTGCAATGAGACTAGCCTCGTGGGGTGCAAGAGCTGGGAGGCCAGCGACCTATTGCTTTAACATGGTTAACCAAATGTCAGGGGATGCTCCGTGTTCTAAGGCAGCAAGTGCTTGTGCCACCACCACTTTCTCCTTTTGTTTGGGCTCTGAGCGTACACACCATCCAAAGCATCAACACTATTCCACAGCAGAGAACTAGGCTAAATGATCCTACCCCCACCCATTCCTTAAAATAAGAAAATGCAGATGAAATCCAGGGGGAGAGGTCTTCCATCAGAGAAAGATCCAGATGCGTCGAATTCACTTGCAGGATCGCCATTCTCAACTCACGGAGTGTCTGCTCAAACTCAAAAGTCCAATTCTGTAATAAATGTTGAGACAGAGCTTTTGACAGGTTAGCTGCTCTTGTAAAATTCTCATATTGTACTAAGTGACACAAAGGCCAGGCAACTTTGTTCACATCCCAATTTGGCCATCTGCCACAATATATCCAATTGTTCCTGAACCAAATTAATCTGTTGGTTTACCAACATCAGGCCTCCTTGTATCTGAGAATTGGCAGTGGCCTGTTTATCTAGGACCATGGTCACAGTGGCCTATAGTTCATTAATGGTTTGAGTTGTCTGCACAGTGGCAGAAAGTGCAAGGGCCGAGGCGGTAACCGAAGCAGTAACCGCGGCGGTGGCTATCAGGCCCACAATAATAGCAGAGATCCCAAAAATCTCGCTTTTCCCTAAACAAACTCAAATTACTTGGCGCCTCAACAGGAGCTGGAATAAATCGAGGCATGCGCATTACCAAAGCAAAAGGGTGCTTAATAGCATCCCAGCATAATGCATAAAAACAATTCTAAGCAGAACAATTTATTTCTTTCTGATTCTTACCTAAGGTATCATTACTCACAACCCAAATAAAGGGCAGCTGAATAATTAGTTCTCTTAAAAGGGGTATACTTAACATTGGAGGAGGACCAATCAGATGATCCAGAGCTCTGTCCCTCACTCAGACTGTTGCCTAATGCCCCTTTCCAATCAAAAGTAATCTGTCCCTTCTCACTATCATAGGAGAAAGATCAGTACAGCTTCCATTAATTCAAAAGGATTAGCATTAGATCTTTCTGGATCCATATGAATAAAATTATCCTTTAATGAAGAAATCACAGTAAAGCACAAGCTTCCTACTAATGACAAGGTTCTCTCATCCTGAAAACTCTGTATCTGAGGATCTAAAGGCAAAAAGGCAAGCCCCAACTCTCTATTATTTGTGAAAAATCTAGGGAACACCTGGGCATTCTGCATCACTGGCATCGGTAGGGGGAAGGTAGACATGATGGCCCACCGTAACTCTCCCATCATACTAGGAACCATCATCCCGAGTAGGAGAGTCTTCATCACCCACTTGGCCTCCATCCTTCTTATTCTGGAGTTGTGAAGGAGCTCTTCGAGTGAGTCTTTCAGGGATCCACAGGGGGTTTTCTTCCTCCTGTGGAAAAACACACACAGCTCCCCTGGATCTTATAAGAATAGGATCCGGGCCTTTCCAGAGATCAGTCAAGACATCTTTCCATTTTACCATTTCTTTTGGCCTATCAGGCTCTAAACTGTGGCGATCAGCCGCAGTGTGGCCTTGGGCATCACAGTTCAAGAAATTAAGGGTAAAAAGTGCCATGGATACAGCAACTCTTGGTACCGAGGGTAGAACATCCTCAATACTCCCTTTTGTTTAATCAGATATGATTTGAGTGTACGATGGGCACGTTCCACAATGCCCTGTCCTTGAGGGTTATAAGGTAGGCCAGTTAGATGGGTAACATCCATTTGCCGACAAAACTGTCGGAATTTTTGAGAGGTATATGCTGGTCCATTGTCTGTTTTTAAAATTCTGGGTTTTCCCTAAGCACTCCAGGCCTCAAGGCAATGTTGAATCACATATGAGGCCTTTTCCCCTGTTAGGGGTGTGGCAAACATTACGCCAGAACAGGTGTCAACAGAAACATGAACATATTGAAGCCTTCCAAAAGAGGGAATATGAGTAACATCCATCTGCCACATCTGCAATGGTCTAATGCCACGTGGGTTTATTCCCATGTGGGGAGTAGGTAAGAATTCGCAGCAATTCTGGCATTGAGTAACAATTTCCCTAGCCTCTTTCCTGGATAGAGCAAAACGACGGCGCAAGGTCTCAGCCGTCACATGAAAGCGCTTATGGAATTCTTTTGCTGCTTGTGCATGGGTAGACAAGGCAGCGGCCACCAGCTTTGTAGCCTTGTCCGCTAAGTCATTCCCTAAGGACATGGGACCTGGGAGTCCAGAATGTGCTCGGACATGGGTAATGAAAACAGGAAATCTCCTATTTAACAAGGCAGCTTGTATCTTCTGAAAGATGTTAGCAACTCTGCTGGAGGATCTTATTATTCCAGCTATCTCAAGGAGATTAACTGCATTAACCACATAAGAGGAATCTGATACAATATTGAGGGGTCCTGGAAAAGCCTCAAGAACCTCCAGTACTATCAGACATTCTACAACTTGAGGTGAAGTTTCATTATATTGTTTAGATATAACCCTATCCTTGACCACATAAGCTCCCATACCAGTTTTTGATCCATCAGTGTACACCACAGTCCCATCTGGGAGTGGGTCTTTAGCTGTCACTTGTGGAAACACTATAGCCTGGTTTAGGGCAAACTGTAAAATTGGATGCTTTGGAAAATGATTATCAATTTGTCCTGAAAAGGAAGTAACTAAAACTGCCCAATCACTAGATGTGGCTGCCAAGGTCTGAACTTGTGCAGCAGTATAAGGCACAATCAAGGAATCAGGATCCCTGCCAAAATGTGTAACAGCTGCTTTTATTCCGCTGAAGCGAGCTGTGCAACAGCATCAGGGTACCAGTCAATAATCTTAGCAGGGGAAGCATTTGGATGAATCCAAAGTAATGGTCCATGTTGCCACAGGACTGCAGTTGGCAATTGAGCTGTCTTAAAAACACACAGATTAAAAGGTAGTGACTCCTCAATTCGTTGTAATTGTGCTTCCTGTAAGGCCTCTTCCACCATCTGTAAGGCTCGGTGGGCGGCAGGGGTAAATTTTCTGGGTGAGGAGATATGAGGCTCACCCTCCAGGAGATCGAAGAGGGGTTTTAGATCAGCAGATGGAATTTTTAAAAAGGGCCTCAACCAATTTATATCTCCCAGAAGTTTCTGAAAATCATTTAATGTTTGTAAGTGGTCTTTGCGAATTTCTATTTTCTGAGGAACTATATTTTTGGGAGTAATCTTTGAGCCCAAAAAGAGGCCTGTATCTGCAATTTGAACCTTTTCTGAGGCAATCTCTAATCCCCACTGTTTTAATTCAGCCACCAGCATGGGAAAAGCCTTTGTAAAACATCTAACTCTTTGTGACAAATAAGAATATCGTCCATATAATGGATAACGATTAAAGATGTAAATTGCTTCCTAATTGGCTCCAAAGCCTCCTGCACATATAGCTGACATATTGTTGGGCTATTGGCCATGCCTTGCGGCAGTACCTTCCACTGAAATCTCTTGTCTGGTTCCATATGATTAAGAGAAGGGATAGTGAAGGCAAACCTTGGTCTATCCCGTGGGTAAAGTGGAATAGAGAAGAAACAATCCTTAATATCTATAATAATAAGCTTCCAATCTTGAGGAAGTGCAGAAAGCAAAGGAAGGCCTCTTTGAACAGGGCCAAAAAGATGCATCTGATTGTTAATGGCCCGCAGGTCGTGGAGTAATCTCCACTTCCCAGATTTCTTCTTAATAACAAAAATTGGTGTATTCCATGGGGAGGTAGAAGGCTCTAGATGCCCCAGCCGTTCCTGTTCTTGCACTAATCTTGTGACAGCCTCTAATTTTTCAGAGGATAGAGGCCATTGAGAGACCCATAACGGCTCCTCTGTTTTCCATGGTATGGGTCGTGAAGCCTCAACGGCCCCTAAATAAAACCCAGTCCTTTTCTACCCCGATTTCCGTGTTGTGTAATGGGTTTTATTCTGCCTTGTTCTTGCCTACCCAAGCCTCTACCATTTGTATACCCCATCTTTGCCATAATGGCTGATGCCTGGGGGGAGTATTCATTAGTTAGGGTCATGCCCATGGCTTGTAACACATCTCGTCCCCATAAATTTACAGGGAGTGGCAACACATAGGGGGTAAAACATCCCTGTTTGCCTTCAGCATCCCGCCAGGTTAAGGCTGAGGCACTGATGGCAGGAGAGGACTGGTATCCAAGACCTTGTAGAGAATGAGATGAAACAACAGTGGGCCAAGACTTCGCCACCAATGGAGTGAAATAATGCTTTTGTCTGCTCCCGAATCCATTATCCCTTCAAATTCTTTTCCATTAATTAACAATTTTATTGTAGGTCTCTCATTTAGGGGTATAGCCAGATAGGCTGAATCACTTCCAGAAGATCCCATAGCCCTTTTTTGTAAAGTGTAGGTTTCTCCATCCCCGAGGGAGGGCAGCAACACCAGTTGTGCAATTCTATCTCCCTGCTTTATAGAAAATACACCCCGAGGGCTAGAACAGAGAACTTGAATCTCCTCTTTATGATATGGGTCAACAATCCCAGGATATATAATGAGTCCCTGTAAAGTTAAGGAGCCACGGCCCAGAATAAGCCCAATGGTGGCAGGGGGCAAAGGTCCAGGGGAATGGACTGGGACCGGTTGAACATTCATTTGGGGCATGAGTAAGAAGTCGGAGGCGGCACGCAAGTCCATTCCGGAGGTTCCTCGGAAACCTCTACTTCCTCTTGATTGCTTTTCTGAAATTGGTTCCCATATTTCTGAGGGCCCTGGGACCATGGGCCCCGTGACCCGTTTTTTGATTGGGGTACCTTGATTCTTCAATAGGGGGCAGAAGCCTCCCTTTTACATCCCGGACTGACCTGCATTCGCTAGCCCTATGATAACCTTTACCACAACGATAGCAAAGCTTCGATTCTCTTGTTCTTTCAGGGGCTTGACAATCTTTCTTAAGGTGCCCCATTCTCCCACAATTAAAACAAGCTTTTCGATTAGATAAATCTCTATACCTGTGCGTTTGTAAAATGGCGGCAGCTAGTCCTGCATTGGTTAGGGGTCCCCCAGCTCCCTGCACACTCTGAGCCAATCTTGTAAACCTTTGCTTTTGCGAGGGCGATAGCCGCCGACATTCCTGGGTTGCTTGTTCATAGACAAGTTGCTCAATCAGGGGCATAGCTTGTTCTGAATCACCAAAGATGCGACTGGCGGCCTCTGTCATTCTGGCCACAAAGTCTGAAAATGGCTCTTGGGGTCCTTGGACAATCTTTGTAAGGTGTCCACTGGACTCTCCCTTTTGTGAGGGCCTTCCATGCTTTAATAGCGGCGGCCGACACCTGACCATAGACGCCCCAGATGTAGTTGGTTTGATTAAGGGCATGTTGACCCTGACCTGTCAGCATTTCAAATGTCCACTGCCTCTGATTCTCATCTTCAGCCGTGGCATTAACTCTAGCTTGTGCCTGGGCTGCATCATACCAGAGAGCCTTCCATTCCATGTATTGTCCCATGTTGGGAAGCACTGCTTTCACTGTCGCTTGCCAGTCAGTGGGAGTCATGGCAAAATTAGCAAGCCTTTCCACCTGTAATGTGGTAAAGTTAGCATTGACCCCATAATTACGAACGGATTCGGCCAATTCTTTAATTTGATTGTAATCTACGGGGTATGTACTCTTCCGCCTTCCACATTCTCGAATACTGGAAAAGCCATTTGTATTTTTCTCCGTTCCTCTAAAGGTAAAAAGGAGTCAGTACCAGTATTCAGCCGAAGCTCATATGGCGGAGGCGCTGAGGGGCGTGAGCCCGCCGGATTTATAGGCGGTGGCCTCACATTCATTTTTGTTTTCAGTGGCCGGTGTCTATCAGGGTGATATCTTTTTTCCTCATACCGTGCCACCTCCTCCTCTAGACCACCTTCTTCGCTAGAATCCAGAGTGTCAGAATCAGAATTATCTAGCTCCAAGGCTTCTAGCTCTACTGCAGGGTATAGACTAGATTCTGGCTTTTTCTTTTTCTTAGATTTGTTAAGGGGTGAATGATAACTCCCTTCTTTCTCTCCCCTTTCTTAACTTCCTGGGAGGGCCTTTTTTCTTAGACATGTCTTTTCTTTTGCGAGCTCCCATTCTCTCACTCCGTTCAGTTTCTGACATGCTATCCTGAACTTCCTCTAAGGTTCCCTGACTTTCTATTATAGCAGGGTGACAGGCCTCATCCTCCAAGCAGTTTTTAACTAGCTTCCAAATGGCTTTGGTACCTAAGCAGAGATCTCCTTCTGCATGCTTCCTGTCTAGTTCTTTACCTAGCTTGTTCCATGAGGCCACAGTGAGGGACCCGGAACAAGCATACCATGGTGCCACTCTATCTACCTCCTTCACAAAATTTTGAAGTGTTCGTGGTGCAATTTTAAGATCTCTTTGTTTTAGCACAGTCTGTAAGGCTGTAACCACTGACTGTGACGACCCCATCGCGCTGACAGCTTATCTAAAAACGCGCTCAACTCCGTTACCAGACTGACAGCACCAGACTGACAGCACCAGACTGACAGCACCAGACTGACAGCGCCAGATGGACAGCGCCAGATGGACAGCGCCAGACGGACAGCGCCAGACGGACAGCGCCGCTCTGTCAGCACCAGCCACGATGAAGGAGAAGGACAAACAGGACTAGCACCAAAGCCTCCACTGACCCGTCCCACGGTGATGACAAACTAAGGCCAAAGTCGAGAAAAGGGTTGTTCAGGATAAAGCATACCTCTCTGAACCTACGTCCCTGCAGTTCTGAATCCGCCCCGTCTTCCGAGGGGTCCCTCGCGGCGCCGGCGATGTTGAAGAGTTCCCGGGTTTCGGCACCAGATGTCCCGCGCTACCGTCTCGCCAGCAAGAACGACGCAGAACACTCGGATCCTTCTGCAGTAAAGCTTTAATGCATCTTGAGAGATAGATGATCAGCTTCTTAGAGGGAGACCCCAAGCTAAGAAACCCAGCCCCTTATATAAGCCTAGGAGCTCCGAGTGAGATGTGTAGAGCCGGGATTGGTGGTTTGCACATCACCCCAGATGACGTCACGGGAGAGGCACAGTTTAAACGGTTAACTCCAACTGACAGCGACAGTTAACTCCAACTGACAGCGACAGTTAACTCCAACTGACAGCGACAGTTAACTCCAACTGACAGCGACAGTTAACTCCAACTGACAGCGACAGTTAACTCCAACTGACAGCGACAGTTAACTCCAACTGACAGCGACAGTTAACTCCAACTGACAGTGGATGTCAGCGCCATCTTCTAACGGCAATAGCGATAGCGAGGGCGGCTCCTCACA
>NW_024431427.1:0-3622 GCF_017639785.1 Mesocricetus auratus
TAACTTCATGAGAACTTCCCATATAACACTGTATTAGAAACTATGTTCTGAACTTCTTCAAATCTAACGATACAACACTGTGTGTGAATTATGTGCTTAACTACATGAGAACTTCCTATGTAACACTGTATTAGAATCTACGTGCTTAACTTCTTCAAAACTAACGATACAACACTGTGTGTGAAACTATGTGCTTAACTTCATGAGAACTTCCCATATAACACTGTATTAGAATCTATGTGCTTAACTTCTTCAATACTAAGGATAAAACACTATGTGTGAACCTATGTGCTTAACTTCCTGAGAACTTCCCATATAACATTGTATTAGAAACTACGTGCTTAACTACTTCAAAACTAACAATAAAACTCTGTGTGTGATACTATGTGCTAAACTTCATGAGAACTTCCCATATAACACTGTATTAGAAACTACGTGCTTAACTTCTTCAAATCTAATTACACCACACTGTGCGAGAAACAATGTGCTTACCTTCATGAAATCAAATATGTAACACTATATGAGAAACTACACACTTAACTTCATGAAAACTAATGTTACAACACAGTATATAAAACTCGTGCTTAACTTCTTTAAAACTAACGATACTACATTGTGTGAGAATATACGTGCTTAACTTCATGGAAACTAACCATACAACACTCTGTGTGAAAACACATGCTTAACTTCGTAATAATTAACGATACAACACTGTGTGTGAAACTATGTGCTTAACTTCATGAGAACTTACCATATAACACTGTATAAGAAACTACGTGCTTAACTTCTTCAAACAGATGATAAAACTCTGTTTGTGAAACATTGTGCTTAACCTCATGAGAACTTCCCATATAACACTGTATTAGAAACTATGTGCTTAACTTCTTCAAAACTAAGCATACAACACTGTTGGTGAACCTATGTGCTTAACTTCCTAAGATCTTCCCATATAACACTGTATTAGAACTACATTCTTAACTTCTTCAAATCTAACGATACAACACTGTGTGAGAAACTATGTGCTAACTTCATGAGAACTTCCCATATAACACTCTATTAGAAACTACGTGCTTAACTTCTTCATATCTAACGATAAAACACTGTGCGTGACACTATGTGCTTAACTTCATGAGAACTTACCATATAACACTGTATTAGAAACTATGTGCTTTACTTCTTCAAAACGACGGAAACAACACTGTGTGTGTACCTATGTGCTTAACATCCTGAGAATTTCCCATATAACTCTGTATTAGGAACTACGTGCTTAACTTCTTCAAAGCTAACTATACAACACTGTGTGTGATACTATGTGCTTAACTTCATGAGAACTTACCATATAACACTGTATTAGAAACTACGTGTTTAGCTTCTTCAAAACTAACGATACAACACTGTGTGTGAAACTATGTGCTTACCATCATGAGAACATTCCATATAACATTGTATTAGAAACTCTGTCCTTAACTTCTTCAAATCTAACACTAAAACACTGTGTGTAATACTATGTGCTTAACTTCATGAAATGTAACTATATAACACTATATGAGAAAGTACATACTTAACTTCAGGAAAACTAACGATACAAAACAGTATTTAAAACTACGTGCTTAACTTCTTCAAAACTAACGATACAACACTGTGTGTGATACTATGAGCTTAACTTAATGAAATCTAACTATATAACACTATATGATATACTACATACTTTTCTTCATAAACCCTAACAATATAACACAGTATGTGAAACTACATGCTTAACTTCTTCAAATCTAACGATACAGCACTGTTTGTGAAACTATGTGCTGAACTTCAGGAGAACTTCCCATATGACACTGTATTAGAAACTACGTGCTTTACTTCTTCAAAACTAAAGATACAACACTGTGTGTGATACTATGTGCTTAACTTCATGAGAACTTCCCATATAACACTGTATTAGAAACTAAGTGCTTAACTTCTTCAAATCTAACGATACAACACTGTGTGTGATACTATGTTCATGAGATACTAAGTTCATGAGAACTTACCATATAACACTGTGTTAAAATGTACGTGCTTAACTTCTTCAATTCTAATGATACCACACTGTGTGTGAAACCATGTGCTTAACTTCTGAAATCTAACTATATAACACAATATGATATACTACATACTTTAGTTCGTGAACACTAACAATACCACAAAGTATGTGAAACTACATGCTTAACTTCTTCAAATCTAACGATACAACAATGTGTGTGAAACTACATGCTGAAAACCTTCAAAATTAACCATAAAACACAGTGTGTGAAACTATGTGCTTAACTTCATGAGAACTTCCCATATAACACAGTATTAGTAACTACGTGCATAACTTCTTCAAAACTAACGATACAACACTTTGTGTGATACTATGTGCTTAACTTCATGAAAACTTCCCATATAACACTGTATTAGAGACTACATGTTTAGCTTCTTCAAAACTAACGATACAACACTGTGTGTGAAACTATGTGCTTAACTTCATGAGAACTTCCCTTATAACACTGTATTATAAACTAGGTGCTTAACTACTTCAAAACTAACGATACAACACTGTGGGTGAAACTATGTGCTTAACTTCATGAGAACATCCCATATAACACTGTATTAGAAACTACGCTCTTAACTTCTTCAAAACTAACGATACAACACTGTGTGTAATACTATGTGCTTGACTTCATGAAATCTAACTATATTACAATATATGAGAAACTACATACTTAACTTCATGAAAACTAACGATACAAAACAGTATATAAAACTAGGTGCTAAATTCTTCAAAACTAATGATACAATATTGTGTGAGAATATATGTGCTTAACTTCATGGAAACTAACAATACAACACTGTGTGTGAAACTACAAGCTTAACTTCTTCAAAACTAACGATACAACACTGTGTGTGAAACTATGTGCTTAACTTCATGAGAAATTCCCATATAAGACTCTATTAGAAACTACGTGCTTTACTTCATCAAAACTAACGATGCAACATTGTGTGAGTCTATACGTGCTTACCTTAACGGAAACTTAAAATACAACACTGTGTGTGAATCTACATGCTTAACTTCGTCAAAACTAACGTTACAACACTGTGTGTGAAACTATGTGCTTAACTTCATGAAATCTAACTATATAACAATATATGAGAAACTACATACTTAAGTTCAGGAAAACTAACGATACAACACAGTATATAAAACTACGTGCTTAACTTCTTCAAAACTAATGATACAACATTGTGTGAGAATATACTTGCTTAACTCATGGAAACTTACAATACAACACTGTGTGTGAATCTACATGCTTAACTTAGTCAAAACTAACGATACAACACTGTGTGTGAAACTATGTGCTTAACTTCATGAAATCTAACTATATAACACTATTTTTTTATTTTATTTTCCAGTTTAAATTTAGATAAGAATCAAGGTTGCTTCACAAGTAAGTTCCAGGCCCCTCTCCCATTCCCTCCCTTCCTCCCGTGCCCTCCCCTCCCCCCCCGTTATCCTCTCATTTCTCCAGGGAGGGTGAGGCCCTCCATGGGGGTGTCCATAGTGTGTCATTTCATATAGGGCAGGGCCTAGACCCTTTCCCAA
>NW_024431428.1:0-6595 GCF_017639785.1 Mesocricetus auratus
GGAGAGCCTGCAGATCGCCTGGGAACTGCACAGAGCTCCCAATCCCGGCGGGAGCCAAGCACCCCAGACTCCAGATCTTCTCTCCCACCAACGATTCCAGGAAAGGAGAGGAGGCTGGGAGTACAGGGAAGTAGCTGTCCCTCTGGCATCATCAGGTAAACAGGCCAGCTTCCCGGCCTGTGTTCCAGAGCCTGCAGATCGCCTGGGAACTGCACAGAGCTCCCAATCCCGGCGGTAGCATCAGGTAAACAGGCCAGCTTCCTGGCCTGTGTTCCAGAGCCTGCAGATCGCCTGGGAACTGCACAGAGCTCCCAATCCCGGCGGGAGCCAAGCACCCCAGACTCCAGATCTTCTCTCCCACCAAAGAGACCAGGAAACTGCAGGAGCCAGGGAGACCAGGGGAGTAGCAGTTCCGGATCAGGTACAACAGGACCCAGCATAGGGTCCAGGGGACCAGGTAGGAGGCTAAGCGCCCCAGATTCCTGTTCTTCTTCTCTACCCACGGACCAGCATTTGGACAAGGCATAGAAGAACCACCAGATTACAGGACTTACTAGCACCCACCAAAAGGGAACTCTGGTCCCCAGACGAGGAAGGGGCTCTTTCTGCACCCACTAGAAGAAGAGATGGGAAAGAGACAATACAAAAACACAGTCATCAACAGAAAAACAAATATGACACCGCCAGATTCTAGAGACTCCACACCAGCAAGACCCCAATATTCCAACGCGAAGGAAGCAGAAGAGAACGACCTTAAAAGCACTTTCATGAAAATGATAGAGGCCCTAAAAGAGGATATTGGAAAATCCCTCAAAGAAATGGAAGAAAAAACAAACCAAAAAATGCAAGAAATGGAAGAAAAAACAAACCAAAAAATGCAAGAATTGGAAGAAAAAACAAACCAAAAAAGGCACGAAATG
Organism: Mesocricetus auratus; assembly: GCF_017639785.1. Taxonomy (NCBI): domain Eukaryota; kingdom Metazoa; phylum Chordata; class Mammalia; order Rodentia; family Cricetidae; genus Mesocricetus; species Mesocricetus auratus. Next base: position 921 of record NW_024431428.1, read on the forward strand.
GAAGAAGAAATGAAGCAAAAAATGCAAGAAATGGAAGAAAAATCAAAGCAAAAAATGCAAGAATTAGAAGAAGAAACATACCAAATAAGGCAGGAAATGGAAGAAGAAACAAAGCAAAAAATGCAAGAAATGGTAGAAAAAACAAAGCAAAAAATGAAAAAAATGGAGGAAGAAACAAACCAAAAAAGGCAGGAAATGGAAGAAGAAACAAAGCACAAAATCCAAGAAATGGAACAAAAAGCAAACCAAAAAATGCAAGAAATGGAAGAAAGAACAAACCAAAAAATTCATAAAAGGCAACAAACGGACAAACAGATAAACAGAAAATTGCAAGAAGCAATGCAAACGCTGCAAGGGTTGAAAACTGAAATAGAGACACTAAAAAAAAACACAATCTGAAGAAAGGCAGAAAATAGAAAAGCTGGACAAACAGTCAGGCACTACCAATACAAGCATTACCAACAGAATAGAAGAGATGGAAGAGAGAATCTCAAGTGTTGAAGATACATTAGGAGAAATGGATTTATCAACCAAAGAAAACCTTAAATCCAACAAATCCTTAACACAAAACATCCAGGAATTATGGGACACCATGAAAAGACCAAACCTAAGAATAATAGGTATAGAAGAAGGAGAAGAAATCCACCTCAAAGGGGCAGAAGGCATATTCAACAAAATCATAGAAGAAAACTTTCCCAACCTTAAGAAAGACATGCCAATGAAGGTACAAGAAGCCTACAGAACACCAAATAGAGTGGACCACAAAAAAATCCCCTCGCCACATAATAATCAAGACCCCAAACATACAGAATAAAGAAAGAATATTAAGAGCAGCTAAGGAAAAAGGTCAAGTAACATATAAAGGCAGACCTATCAGAATTACACCTGATTTCTCCATGGAAACTCTGAAAGCCAGAAGGTCCTGGATAGATATTCTACCTACACTAAGAGACCATGGATGCCAGCCCAGACTACTATACCCGGCAAAGCTCTCAATCACTATAGACGGAGAAAACAAGATATTCCATGACAAAACTAGATTCAAGCAATATGTGTCCACTAACCCAGCCCTACAGAAAATTTTGGAAGGAAAACTCCAACCCAAGGAAGCTAACTACAACCAGAAAAACATAAGCATTAGAGAATCCCTCTCTACCAACAGCCAAAAGAACAAAGGGGTGAAATTCCACCCATAATTCCACCAACAACAACCATCGCAAATCGAAGAAGGATGAGCAATCAATGGTCATTAATATCCCTCAATATTAACGGCCTTAACTCACCCATAAAAAGACACAGACTAGCAGAATGGATTCGAAGACAGAACCCTTCCTTCTGCTGCATACAAGAAACACACCTCACCCTCAAAGACACACATTACTTGAGAGTTAAAGGTTGGGAAAAAATTTTTCAATCAAATGGACCCAAGAAACAAGCAGGGGTAGCAATCCTAATATCTAACAAACTAGACTTTAAAATAAAATCAATCAAAAGAGATGAAGGAGGTCATTACATACTCATCACAGGTGAAACCCACCAAGATGAAGTGTCTATCCTGAACATCTATGCCCCCAATACAAAGGCATCCACATTCGTTAAAGAAACATTATTAGAACTTAAATCTCATCTAAAGCCCCACACAGTTATAGTGGGAGATTTCAACACACCACTCTCACCACTAGACAAGAATACCAGACAGAAACTCAACAAAGAAGCAAAGGGTCTAATAGAAGTAATGACCCAACTGGGATTAACAGATATCTATAGAACATTTCATCCACATAAAAAAGAATATACCTTCTTCTCACCACCACATGGAACCTTCTCAAAAATCGACCACATACTTGGCAACATATCAAACCTCAGCAGCTACAAAAAAAATGGAAAAACTCCATGCATCTTATCAGACCACCATGCCTTAAATTTAGAATTCAACAACAACACAAATTGCAGAAAGCCTACAAACTCATGGAAATTGAATAATGCTCAACTGCACCATCCCTGGGTCAAAGAGGAAATAAAAAAGAAATTAAAGATTTCCTCGAATTCAATGAGAATGAAGACACAACATACCCAAACCTATGGGACACTTTGAAAGCAGTGCTACGGGGGAAGTTCATAGCACTAAGTGCTCACATGAAGAAACAGGAAAACAGTTATACCAGAGAATTAACATCATAGCTAAAAGCTCTAGAACACAAAGAAGCAAACTCCCCCAGGAGGAGTAGACGCCAGGAAATAATCAAATTGAGGGCTGAAATCAACAAAGTAGAAACCAGGAAAACAATACAAAGAATCAATGCAACGAAGAGTTGGTTCTTTGAGAAAATCAACAAGATAGAAAAACCTTTGTCCAAACTTACCAAACAGCAGAGAGTGAACACGCAAATTAACAATATCAGAAATGAAAAGGGGGACATAACAACAGACTCTGAGGAAATCCAGAGAATCATTAGGTCATACTTTGAAAACCTGTACTCCACAAAATTCGAAAATTTAAAGGAAATGGATGACTTCCTAGAGAGCTATCATTTGCCAAAACTAAATCAAGAACAGATAAGCAATTTAAATAGACCTATAACCCCTATGGAAATAGAAGCTGTCATCAAAAGTCTCCCAACCAAAACAAGTCCAGGTCCAGATGGCCTCAGTGCCGAATTCTACCACAAATTCAAAGAACAGCTTATACCAATTCTTCTCAAAGTGTTCCACACAATAGAAGCAGAAGGGTCTTTGCCAAACTCTTTCTATGAGGCTTCAATAACCTTGATCCCCAAGCCACACAAAGATACAACCAAGAAAGAGAATTTCAGACCAATATCCCTCATGAACATTGATGCAAAAATACTCAATAAAATACTGGCAAATCGGATCCAAGAACACATCAAAACAATCATTCACCACGATCAAGTAGGTTTCATCCCAGGGATGCAGGGATGGTTCAACATACGAAAATCCATCAACGTAATCCACCATATAAACAAGCTGAAAAACAAAAATCACCTGATCATCTCACTAGATGCTGAAAAAGCCTTTGACAAAATCCAACACCCCTTCATGATAAAGGTCTTGGAGAGATCTGGGATAACAGGGACATACTTAAACATAATAAAAGCCATATACAGTAAACCAACAGCCAACATCAAACTAAATGGACAGAAACTCAATGCAATTCCTCTAAAATCAGGAACAAAACAAGGCTGTCCACTCTCTCCATACCTTTTTAACATGGTACTTGAAGTTCTAGCTATAGCCATACGACAACAAAGGGGGATCAAGGGGATACAAATTGGGAAGGAAGAAGTCAAACTTTCACTGTTTGCAGACGATATGATAGTTTACATCAATGACCCAAAGAACTCTACCAGGGAACTCTTACAGCTGATTAACACCTTCAGCAAAGTGGCAGGTTACAAGATCAACTCAAGAAAGTCAGTAGCCCTACTATATACAGATGATAAAAGGGCTGAAAGAGAAATCAGAGAAACATCACCCTTTACAATTGCCACAAACAACATAAAATACCTTGGGGTAACGCTAACCAAACAAGTGAAAGACCTGTATCGTAAGAACTTTGAATCTTTAAAGAAAGAAATTAAAGAAGCCCTCAGAAAATGGAAAGATCTCCCATGGCTTGGATAGGTAGGATCAATGTAGTAAAAATGGCAATCCTGCCAAAAGCAATCTACAGATTCAATGCTATCCCCATTAAAATCCCAGCACAATTCTTCACAGACCTTGAAAGAACAATAATCAATTTTGTATGGAAAAACAAAAGACCCAGGATAGCCAAAACAACCCTGTTCAACAAGGCAACGTCCGGAGGCATCACTATCCCTGACCTCAAGCTCTATTATAGAGCTATAGTCCTGAAAACAGCTTGGTATTGGCACAAAAATAGACAGGCAGACCAATGGAATCGAATTGAAAATCCGGGTATTAACCCACACACGTACGAACATCTGATCTTTGACAAAGAAGCTAAAAATATACAATGGAATAAAGAAAGCATCTTCAACAAATGGTGCTGGCATAATTGGAGACTGGCATGTTGAAAAATGCGGATCGAACCATGTTTATCGCCATGCACAAAACTTAAGTCCAAATGGATCAAAGACCTCAACATAAATCCAGCCACACTGAACCTCTTAGAAGAGAAAGTGGGTGGTACCCTTGAACGAATTGGTACAGGAGACAGCTTCCTGAACATAACACCACTAGCACAGACAGTGAGATCAACAATTAATAAATGGGACCTACTGAAACTGAGCAGCTTCTGTAAGGCAAAGGACACAGTCAGCAAGACAAAAAGGCAGCCCACAGAATGGGAAAAAACATTCACTAATCCCACATCTGACAGAGGGTTGATCTCCAAAATTTACAAAGAACTCAAGAAGCAAGTCTCCAAAACAGCAAAGTACCCAATTAAGAAGTGGGCTGCAGAACTAAATAGAGAGTTTTCAATAGAGGAGTCTAAAATGGCTGAGAGGCACTTGAGAAAGTGCTCAACATCCTTAGGCATCAGGGAAATGCAAATCAAAGCAACTCTGAGATACCATCTCACTCCTGTCAGAATGGCTAAAATCAAAACACCAATGACAATTTATGCTGGAGAGGATGTGGTGAAAGGGGGACACTCCTCCATTGCTGGTGGGAGTGCCAACTGGTTCAGCCACTTTGGAAAGCAGTATGGGGATTCCTCAGAAAAATGGGAATAAACCTACCACAAGACCCAGCAACTGCACTCTTAGGCATATATCCAAAAGATGCCCATTCATATAACAAAGATGTCTGTTCCACTATGTTCATAGCAGCTTTATTTGTAATAGCCAGAACTTGGAAGCAACCTAGATGTCCCTCACCCGAAGAATGGATAGAGAAAATGTGGTACATCTACACAATGGAGTACTATTCAGCAGAAAAAAATAATGGAATCATGAGATTCACAGGCAAATCGATGACACTAGAAGAAACCATCCTGAGTGAGGTAACCCAGTCACAAAAAGAGAAACATGGCATGTACTCTCTCATATATGGATTTTAGACATAGATCTGGGGAGTGCCAGCCTACAATCCTATTGCCAGAGAGTCTGGGAAACAGAAACGTCATTTACTGGCTGGTTAAGTACTGAGCTGAACTCAAGAAAGCCAGTATCAGAGAGGGAGGAGTGATGATCAAAGGGATTAAGACTGGGCTGGTTGAACCCCCAGAAACAGCTGACCAGACAAAGGTTAACTCTTGAATCCCAGGCATCAGCCTGGGAATCCAGCATGGGACTGATCAAGACCCCCTGAATCTGGGTGTCAGTGAGGAGGCCTAGGTAATCTATTGAGCCTTGGACAGCAAATCAGTACCCATCCCAAGTATACACACGGTCTCTGGACTCCCATAGAACAATGTGAGGTGCACTCTCACCCTGAACTCTTGGGGAAGGGTCTAGGCCCTGCCCTATATGAAATGACAGACTATGGACACCCCCATGGAGGGCCTCACCCTCCCTGGGGGAATGAGGGGATAACGGGGGGGATGCGGGGGAGGGCACGGGAGGAGGGGAGGGAAAGGGAGAGGGACCTCGTACTGACTTGTGAAGCAACCTTGTTTCTTATCTAAATTTAAAATGGAAAATAAAAAAATATTAATAAAAAAATGAAAAAAAAAGTGAAAGAAAAAAAAA
>NW_024431429.1:0-574 GCF_017639785.1 Mesocricetus auratus
GGTATAACGACTTTCTCCTGGGAGATAAGTCATCTTGCATGAAGGTTCTATGTCATGATCTCCTTCCCCCAGAAAAACGACATCGGACTGGTCAGGGCTCTCTCTGGGGATAAGACCCTGGAGAGGAGCTTTGTACATGTTCCGAATTTGCACATGGGGATTTGACCTCTATCTCCACTCCAAAGTTGTGGGTGTCCTATTGCTTCAAAAATAAATGAATAGGGGAGATGTGAGGAGCCGCCCTCGCTATCGCTATTGCCGTTAGAAGATGGCGCTGACATCTGCTGTCAGTTGGAGTTAACCGTTAGAAGATGGCGCTGACATCTGCTGTCAGTTGGAGTTAACCGTTTAAGCTGTGCCTCTCCCGTGGCGTCATCTGGGGTGATGTGCAAACCACCAATCCCGGCTCTACACGTCTCACTCGGAGCTCCTAGGCTTATATAAGGGGCTGGGTTTCTTAGCTTGGGGTCTCCCTCTAAGAAGCTGATCATCTATCTCTCAAGATGCATTAAAGCTTTACTGCAGAAGGATCCGAGTGTTCTGCGTCGTTCTTGCTGGCGAGACGGTAGCGCGG
>NW_024431430.1:0-5606 GCF_017639785.1 Mesocricetus auratus
TTTTTTTGTTTTTTTATTATTATTATTTTTTTTATTTTCCATTTTAAATTTAGATAAGAAACAAGGTTGCTTCACAAGTCAGTTCGAGGTCCCTCTCCCTTTCCATCCCCTCCTCCCGTGCCCTCCCCCATCCCCCCCGTTATCCCCTCATTCCCCCAGGGTGAGGCCCTCCATGGGGGTGTCCATAGTCTGTCATTTCATATAGGGCAGGGCCTAGACCCTTCCAAGAGTTCAGGGTGAGAGTGCACCTCACATTGTTCTATGGGAGTCCAGAGTCCGTGTGTATACTTGGGATGGGTACTGATCTGCTGTCCAAGGCTCAATAGATTACCTAGGCTTCCTCACTGACACCCAGATTCAGGGGGTCTTGATCAGTCCCATGCTGGATTCCCAGGCTGATGCCTGGGATTCAAGAGTTAATCTTTGTCTGGTCAGCTGTTTCTGGGGGTTAAACCAGCCCAGTCTTAGTCCCTTTGATCATCAGTCCTCCCTCTCTGACACTGGCTTTCTTGAGTTCAGTGATGCCTCCGGACGTTGCCTTGTTGAACAGGGTTGTTTTGGCTATCCTGGGTCTTTTGTTTTTCCATACAAAATTGATTATTTTTCTTTCAAGGTATGTGAAGAATTCTGCTGGGATTTTAATGGGGATAGCATTGAATCTGTAGATTGCTTTTGGCAGGATTGCCATTTTTACTACATTGATCCTACCTATCCAAGAGCATGGGAGATCTTTCCATTTTCTGAGGGCTTCTTTAATTTCTTTCTTTAAAGATTCAAAGTTCTTACGATACAGGTCTTTCACTTGTTTGGTTAGCATTACCCCAAGGTATTTTATGTTGTTTGTGGCAATTGTAAAGGGTGATGTTTCTCTGATTTCTCTTTCAGCCCTTTTATCATCTGTATATAGTAGGGCTACTGACTTTCTTGAGTTGATCTTGTAACCTGCCACTTTGCTGAAGGTGTTAATAAGCTGTAAGAGTTCCCTGGTAGAGTTCTTTGGGTCATTGATGTGAACTATCATATCGTCTGCAAACAGTGAAAGTTTGACTTCTTCCTACCCAATTTGTATCCCTTTGATCCCCCTTTGTTGTCGTATGGCAATAGCTAGAACTTCAAGTACCATGTTGAAAAGGTATGGAGAGAGTGGACAGCCTTGTTTTGTTCCTGATTTTAGAGGAATTGCGTTGAGTTTCTGTCCATTTAGTTTGATGCTGGCTGTTGGTTTACTGTATATGGCTTTTATTATGTTTAAGTATGTCCCTGTTATCCCAGATCTCTCCAAGACCTTTATCATGAAGGGGTGTTGGATTTTGTCAAAGGCTTTTTCAGCATCTAGTGAGATGATCATGTGATTTTTGTTTTTCAGCTTGTTTATATGGTGGATTACGTTGATGGATTTTCGTATGTTAAACCATCCCTGCATCCCTGGGATGAAACCTACTTGATCGTGGTGAATGATTGTTTTGATGTGTTCTTGGATCCGATTTGCCAGTATTTTATTGAGTATTTTTGCATCAATGTTCATGAGGGATATTGGTCTGAAGTTCTCTTTCTTGGTTGTATCTTTGTGTGGCTTGGGGATCAAGGTTATTGAAGCCTCATAGAAAGAGTTTGGCAAAGACCCTTCTGCTTCTATTGTGTGGAACACTTTGAGAAGAATTGGTATAAGCTGTTCTTTGAATTTGTGGTAGAATTCTGCACTGAGGCCATCTGGACCTGGACTTTTTTTGGTTGGGAGACTTTTGATGACAGCTTCTATTTCCATAGGGGTTATAGGTCTATTTAAATTGCTTATCTGTTCTTGATTAAGTTTTGGCAAATGATAGCTGTCCAGGAAGTCATCCATTTCCTTTAAATTTTCGAATTTTGTGGAGTACAGGTTTTCAAAGTATGACCTAATGATTCTCTGGATTTCCTCAGAGTCTGTTGTTATGTTCCCCTTTTCATTTCTGATTTTGTTAATTTGCGTGTTCACTCTCTGCTGTTTGGTAAGTTTGGACAAAGGTTTGTCTATCTTGTTGATTTTCTCAAAGAACCAACTCTTCGTTGCATTGATTCTTTGTGTTGTTTTCCTGGTTTCTACTTTGTTGATTTCAGCCCTCAATTTGATTATTTCCTGGCGTCTACTCCTCCTGGGGGAGTTTGCTTCTTTGTGTTCTAGAGCTTTTAGCTGTGATGTTAATTCTCTGGTATAACTGTTTTCCTGTTTCTTCATGTGAGCACTTAGTGCTATGAACTTCCCCCGTAGCACTGCTTTCAAAGTGTCCCATAGGTTTGGGTATGTTGTGTCTTCATTCTCATTGAATTCGAGGAAGTCTTTAATTTCTTTTTTTATTTCCTCTTTGACCCAGGAATGGTGCAGTTGAGCATTATTCAATTTCCATGAGTTTGTAGGTTTTCTGCAATTTGTGTTGTTGTTGAATTCTAATTTTAAGGCATGGTGGTCTGATAAGATGCATGGAGTTATTCCAATGTTTTTGTAGCTGGTGAGGTTTTATATGTTGCCAAGTATGTGGTCGATTTTTGAGAAGGTTCCATTTGGTGTTGAGAAGAAGGTATATTCTTTTTTATGTGGATGAAATGTTCTATAGATATCTGTTAATCCCAGTTGGGTCATTACTTCTATTAGACCCTTTGCTTCTTTGTTGAGTTTCTGTCTGGTATTCTTGTCTAGTGGTGAGAGTGGTGTGTTGAAATCTCCCACTATAACTGTGTGGGGCTTTAGATGAGATTTAAGTTCTAATAATGTTTCTTTAACGAATGTGGATGCCTTTGTATTGGGGGCATAGATGTTCAGGATAGACACTTCATCTTGGTGGTTTTCACCTGTGATGAGTATGTAATGACCTCCTTCATCTCTTTTGATTGATTTTATTTTAAAGTCTAGTTTGTTAGATATTAGGATTGCTACCCCTGCTTGTTTCTTGGGTCCATTTGATTGAAAAATTTTTTCCCAACCTTTAACTCTCAAGTAATGTCTGTCTTTGAGGGTGAGGTGTGTTTCTTGTATGCAGCAGAAGGAAGGGTTCTGTCTTCGAATCCATTCTGCTAGTCTGTGTCTTTTTATTGGTGAGTTAAGGCCGTTAATATTGAGGGATATTAATGACCATTGATTGCTAATCCTTCTTCGATTTGCGATGGTTGTTGTTGGTGGAATTATGGGTGGAATTTCACCCCTTTGTTCTTTTGGCTGTTGGTAGAGAGGGATTCTCTAATGCTTATGTTTTTCTGGTTGTAGTTAGCTTCCTTGGGTTGGAGTTTTCCTTCCAAAATTTTCTGTAGGGCTGGGTTAGTGGACACATATTGGTTGAATCTAGTTTTTTCATGGAATATTTGTTTTCTCCATCTATAGTGATTGAGAGCTTTGCCGGGTATAGTAGTCTGGGCTGGCATCCATGGTCTCTTAGTGTAGGTAGAATATCTATCCAGGACCTTCTGGCTTTCAGAGTTTCCATGGAGAAATCAGGTGTAATTCTGATAGGTCTGCCTTTATATGTTACTTGACCTTTTTCCTTAGCTGCTCTTAATATTCTCTCTTTATTCTGTATGTTTGGGGTCTTGATTATTATGTGACGAGGGGATTTTTTTTGTGGTCCACTCTATTTGGTGTTCTGTAGGCTTCTTGTACCTTCATTGGCATGTCTTTCTTAAGGTTGGGAAAGTTTTCTTCTATGATTTTGTTGAATATGCCTTCTGCCCCTTTGAGCTGGATTTCTTCTCCTTCTTCTATACCTATTATTGTTATGTTTGGTCTTTTCATGGTGTCCCATAATTCCTGGATGTTTTGTGTTAAGGATTTGTTGGATTTAAGGTTTTCTTTGGTTGATAAATCCATTTCTCCTAATGTATCTTCAACACTTGAGATTCTCTCTTCCATCTCTTCTATTCTGTTGGTAATGAATGTATTGGTAGTGCCTGACTGTTTGTCCAGCTTTTCTATTTTCTGCCTTTCTTCAGATTGTGTTTTTTTAGTGTCTCTATTTCAGTTTTCAAACCTTGCAGCGTTTGCATTGCTTCTTGCAATTTTCTGTTTATCTGTTCGTCCGTTTGTTGCCTTTTATGAATTTTTTGGTTTGTTCTTTTTTCCATTTCTTGCATTTTTTGGTTTGCTTTTTGTTCCATTTCTTGGATTTTGTGCTTTGTTTCTTCTTCCATTTCCTGCCTTTTTTTGGTTTGTTTCTTCCTCCATTTTTTTCATTTTTTGCTTTGTTTTTTCTACAATTTCTTGCATTTTTTGCTTCATTTCTTCTTCTATTTCGTGCCTTTTTTGGTTTGTTTTTTCTTCCAATTCTTGCATTTTTTGGTTTGTTCTTTCTTCCATTTCTTGCATTTTTTGGTTTGTTTTTTCTTCCATTTCTTTGAGGGATTTTCCAATATCCTCTTTTAGGGCCTCTATCATTTTCATGAAAGAGCTTTTAAGGTCGTTCCCTTCTGCTTCCTTCGCGTTAGAATATTGGGGTCTTGCTGGTGTGGAGTCTCTAGAATCTGGCGGTGTCATATTTGTTTTTCTGTTGCTGACTGTGTTTTTGTATTGTCTCTTTCCCATCTCTTCTTCTAGTGGGTGCAGAAAGAGCCCCTTCCTGGTCTGGGGACCAGAGTTCCCTTTCGGTGGGTGCTAGTAAGTCCAGTAATCTGGTGGTTCTTCTATACCTTGTCCAAATGCTGGTCCGTGGGTGGAGAAGAAGAACAGGAATCTGGGGCGCTTAGCCACCTACCTGGTCCCCTGGACCCTATGCTGGGTCCTTTTGTACCTGATCTGGAACAGCTACTCCCCTGGTCTCCCTGGCTCCTGTAGTTTCCTGGTCTCTTTGGTGGGAGAGAAAATCTGGATTCTGGGGTGCTTGGCTCCCGCTGGGATTGGGAGCTCTGTGCAGTTCCCAGGCGATCTGCAGGCTCTGGAACACAGGCCGGGAAGCTGGCCTGTTTACTTGATGCTGCCAGAGGGACAGCTACTTCCCTGTACTCCCAGCCTCCTCTCGTTTCCTAGTCTCATTGGTGGAGAGAAGATCTGGAGTCTGGGGTGCTTGGCTCCTGCCGGGATTGGGAGCTCTGTGCAGTTCCCAGGCGATCTGCAGGCTCTGGAACACAGGCCGGGAAGCTGGCCTGTTTACCTGATGCTCCCGCCGGGATTGGGAGCTCTGTGCAGTTCCCAGGCGATCTGCAGGCTCTGGAACACAGGCCGGGAAGCTGGCCTGTTTACCTGATGATGCCAGAGGGACAGCTACTTCCCTGTGCTCCCAGCCTTCTCTAGTTTCCTGGACTCGTTGGTGGGAGAGAAGATCTGGAGTCTGGGGTGCTTGGCTCCCGCCGGGATTGGGAGCTCTGTGCAGTTCCCAGGCGATCTGCAGGCTCTGGAACACAGGCCGGGAAGCTGGCCTGTTTACCTGATGATGCCATAGGGAAAGCTACTTCCCTGTGCTCCCAGCCTTCTCTAGTTTCCTGGACTCGTTGGTGGGAGAGAAGATCTGGAGTCTGGGGTGCTTGGCTCCCGCTGGGATTGGGAGCTCTGTGCAGTTCCCAGGCGATCTGCAGGCTCTGGAACACAGGCCGCGAAGCTGGCCTGTTTACCTGATGATGCCAGAGGGCTTTACCTGATGATGCCAGAG
>NW_024431431.1:0-5529 GCF_017639785.1 Mesocricetus auratus
CACCAACGAGACCAGGAAACAAGAGGAGGCTGGGAGTACAGGGAAGTAGATGTCCCTCTTGCAGCATCAGGTAAACAGGCCGGGTTCCCGGCCTGTGTTCTAGAGCCTGCAGATCGCCTGGGAACTGCACAGAGCTCCCAATCCCGGCGGGAGCCAAGCACCCCAGACTACAGATCTTCTCTTCCACCAACGAGACCAGGAAACGAGAGGAGGCTGGGAGACCAGGGGAGTAGCTGTTCCGGATCAGGTAAAACAGGACCCAGCATAGGGTCCGGGGGACCAGGTAGGAGGCTAAGCGCCCCAGATTCCTGTTCTTCTTCTCCACCCACGGACCACCATTTGGACAAGGTATAGAAGAACCAACAGATTATTGGACTTGCTAGCACCCACCAAAAGGGTACTCTGGTCCCCAGACCAGTAAGGGGCTCTTTCTGCACCCACTAGAAGAAGAGATGGGAAAGAGACAATACAAAAACACAGTCAGCAACAGAAAAACAAATATGACACCGCCAGATTCTAGAGACTCCACGCCAGCAAGACCCCAACATTCCAATGGAAAGGAAGCAGAAGAGAACAACCTTAAAAGCACTTTCATGAAAATGATAGAGGCCCTAAAAGAGGATATTGGAAAATCCCTCAAAAAATGGAAGAAAAAACAAACCAAAAAATGCAAGAAATGGAAGAAAAAACAAACCAAAAAATGCAAGAATTGGAAGAAAAAACAAACCAAAAAAGGCACGAAATCGAAGAAGAAATGAAGCAAAAAATGCAAGAAATGGAAGAAAAAACAAAGCAAAAAATGCAAGAATTAGAAGAAGAAACATAACAAAAAAGGCAGGAAATGGAAGAAGAAACAAAGCAAAAAATGCAAGAAATGGTAGAAAAAACAAAGCAAAAAATGAAAAAAAATGGAAGAAGAAACAAACCAAAAAAGGCAGGAAATGGAAGAAGAAACAAACCACAAAATCCAAGAAATGGAACATAAAGCAAACCAAAAAATGCAAGAAATGGAAGAAAGAACAAACCAAAAAGTTCATTAAAGGCAACAAACAGACGAACAGATAAACAGAAAATTACAAGAAGCAATGCAAACGCTGCAAGGGTTGAAAACTGAAATAGAGACATTATAAAAACACAATCTGAAGAAAGGCAGAAAATAGAAAAGCTGGACAAACAGTCAGGCACTACCAATACAAGCATTACCAACAGAATAGAAGAGATGGAAGAGAGAATCTCAAGTGTTGAAGATACACTAGGAGAAATGGATTTATCAACCAAAGAAAACCTTAAATCCAACAAATCCTTAACACAAAACATCCAGGAATTATGGGACACCATGAAAAGACCAAACCTAAGAATAATAGGTATAGAAGAAGGAGAAGAAATCCACCTCAAAGGGGCAGAAGGCATATTCAACAAAATCATAGAAGAAAACTTTCCCAACCTTAAGAAAGACATGCCAATGAAGGTACAAGAAGCCTACAGAACACCAAATAGAGTGGACCACAATAAAAATCCCCTCGCCACATAATAATCAAGACCCCAAACATACAGAATAAAGAAAGAATATTAAGAGCAGCTAAGGAAAAAGGTCAAGTAACATATAAAGGCAGACCTATCAGAATTACACCTGATTTCTCCATGGAAATGCTGAAAGCCAGAAGGTCCTGGATAGATATTCTACGTACACTAAGAGACCATGGGTGCCAGCCTAGACTACTATACCCGGCAAAGCTCTCAATCAATATAGACGGAGAAAACAAGATATTCCATGACAAAACTAGATTCAACCAATATGTGTCCACCTAACCCAGCCCTACAGAAAATTTTTGAAGGAAAACTCCAACCCAAGGAAGCTAACTACAACCAGAACAACATAAGCATTAGAGAATCCCTCTCTACCAACAGCCAAAAGAACAAAGGGGTGAAATTCCACCCATAATTCCACCAACAACAACCATCGCAAATCGAAGAAGGATGAGCAATCATTGGTCATTAATATCCCTCAATATTAACGGCCTTAACTCACCCATAAAAAGACACAGACTAGCAGAATGGATATGAAGACAGAACCCTTCCTTCTGCTGCATACACGAAACACATCTCACCCTCAAAGACAGACATGACCGGAGAGTTAAAGGTTGGGAAAAAATTTTTCAATCAAATGGACCCAAGAAACAAGCAGGGGTAGCAATCCTAATATCTAACAAACTAGACTTTAAAATAAAATCAATCAAAAGAGATAAAGGAGGTCATTACATACTCATCACAGGTGAAACCCACCAAGATGAAGTGACTATCCTGAACATCTATGCCCCCAATACAAAGGCATCCACATTCGTTAAAGAAACATTATTAGAACTTAAATCTCATCTAAAGCCCCACACAGTTATAGTGGGAGATTTCAACACACCACTCTCACCACTAGACAAGAATACCAGACAGAAACTCAACAAAGTAGCAAAGGGTCTAATAGAAGTAATGACCCAACTGGGATTAACAGATATCTATAGAACATTTCATCCACACAAAAAAGAATATACCTTCTTCTCACCACCACATGGAACCTTCTCAAAAATCGACCACATACTTGGCAACATATCAATCCTAAGCAGCTACAAAAAAATTGGAATAACTCCATGCATCTTATCAGACCACCATGCCTTAAAATTAGAATTCAACAACAACACAAATTGCAGAAAACCTACAAACTCATGGAAATTGAATAATGCTCAACTGCACCATCCCTGGGTCAAAGAGGAAATAAAAAAAGAAATTAAAGTCTTCCTCGAATTCAATGAGAATGAAGACACAACATACCCAAACCTATGGGACACTTTGAAAGCAGTGCTACGGGGGAAGTTCATAGCACTAAGTGCTCACATGAAGAAACAGGAAAACAGATATACCAGAGAATTAACATCACAGCTAAAAGCTCTAGAACACAAAGAAGCAAACTCCCCCAGGAGGAGTAGACGCCAGGAAATAATAAAATTGAGGGCTGAAATCAACAAAGTAGAAACCAGTAAAACAATACAAAGAATCAATGCAACGAAGAGTTGGTTCTTTGAGAAAATCAACAAGATAGACAAACCTTTGTCCAAACTTACCAACAGCAGAGAGTGAACACGCAAATTAACAAAATCAGAAATGAAAAGGGGGACATAACAACAGACTCTGAGGAAATCCAGAGAATCATTAGGTCATACTTTGAAAACCTGTACTCCACAAAATTCGAAAATTTAAAGGAAATGGATGACTTCCTGGACAGCTATCATTTGCCAAAACTAAATCAATAACAGATAAGCAATTTAAATAGACCTATAACCCCTATGGAAATAGAAGCTGTCATCAAAAGTCTCCCAACCAAAAAAAGCCCAGTTCAAGATGGCCTCAGTGCAGAATTCTACCACAAATTCAAAGAACAGCTTATACCAATTCTTCTCAAAGTGTTCCACACAATAGAAGCAGAAGGGTCTTTGCCAAACTCTTTCTATGAGGCTTCAATAACCTTGATCCCCAAGCCACACAAAGATACAACCAAGAAAGAGAACTTCAGACCAATATCCCTCATGAACATTGATGCAAAAATACTCAATAAAATACTGGCAAATCGGATCCAAGAACACATGAAAACAATCATTCACCACGATCAAGTAGGTTTCATCTCAGGGATGCAGGGATGGTTCAACATACGAAAATCCATCAACGTAATCCACCATATAAACAAGCTGATAAACAAAAATCACATGATCATCTCACTAGATGCTGAAAAAGCCTTTGACAAAATCCAACACCCCTTCATTATAAAGGTCTTGGAGAGATCTGGGATAACAGGGACATACTTAAACATAATAAAAGCCATATACAGTAAACCAACAGCCAACATCAAACTAAATGGACAGAAACTCAACGCAATTCCTCTAAAATCAGGAACAAAACAAGGCTGTCCACTCTCTCCATACCTTTTCAACATGGTACTTGAAGTTCTAGCTATTGCCATACGACAACAAAGGGGGATCAAGGGGATACAAATTGGGAAGGAAGAGGTCAAACTTTCACTGTTTGCAGACGATATGATAGTTTACATCAATGACCCAAAGAACTCTACCAGGGAACTCTTACAGCTGATTAACACCTTCAGCAAAGTGGCAGGCTACAAGATCAACTCAAGAAAGTCATTAGCCCTATTATATACAGATGATAAAAGGGCTGAAAGAGAAATCAGAGAAACATCACCGTTTACAATTGCCACAAACAACATAAAATACCTTGGGGTAACGCTAACCAAACAAGTGAAAGACCTGTATCGTAAGAACTTTGAATCTCTAAAGAAAGAAATTAAAGAAGCAGTCAGAAAATGGAAAGATCTCCCATGCTCTTGGATAGGTAGGATCAATGTAGTAAAAATGGCAATCCTGCCAAAAGCAATCTACAGATTCAATGCTATCCCCATTAAAATCCCAGCACAATTCTTCACAGACCTTGAAAGAACAATAATTAATTTTGTATGGAAAAACAAAAGACCCAGGATAGCCAAAACAACCCTGTTCAACAAGGCAACGTCCGGAGGCATCACCATCCCTGATCTCAAGCTCTATTATAGAGCTATAGTCCTGAAAACAGCTTGGTATTGGCACAAAAATAGACAGGTAGACCAATGGAATTGAATTGAAAATCCGGGTATTAACCCACACACGTACGAACATCTGATCTTTGACAAAGAAGCTAAAAATATACAATGGAATAAAGAAAGCATCTTCAAGAAATGGTGCTGGCATAATTGGAGACTGGCATGTAGAAGAATGCGGATCGATCCATGTCTATCTCCATGCACAAAACTTAAGTCCAAATGGATCAAAGACCTCAACATAAATCCAGCCACACTGAACCTCATAGAAGAGAAAGTGGGTGGTACCCTTGAACGAATTGGTACAGGAGACAGCTTCCTGAACATTACACCAATAGCACAGACAGTGAGATCAACAATGAATAAATGGGACCTACTGAAACTGAGAAGCTTCTGTAAGGCAAAGGACACAGTCAGCAAAACAAAAAGGCAGCCCACAGAATGGGAAAAAATATTCACTAATCCCACATCTGACAGAGGGTTGATCTCCAAAATTTACAAAGAACTCAAGAAGCAAGTCTCCAAAACAGCAAAGGACCCAATTAAAAAGTGGGCTGCAGAACTAAATAGAGAGTTTTCAATAGAGGAGTCTAAAATGGCTGAGAGGCACTTGAGAAAGTGCTCAACATCCTTAGATATCCGGGAAATGCAAATCAAAACAACTCTGAGATACCATCTCACTCCTGTCAGAATGGCTAAAATCAAAAACACCAATGACAATTTATGCTGGAGAGGATGTGGTGAAAGGGGGACACTCCTCCATTGCTGGTGGGAGTGCCAACTGGTTCAGCCACTTTGGAAATCAGTATGGAGATTCCTCAGAAAAATGAGAATAAACCTACCACAAGACCCAGCAACTCCACTCTTAGGCATATATCCAAAAGATACCCATTCATACA
>NW_024431432.1:0-630 GCF_017639785.1 Mesocricetus auratus
ATATATATATCATATCTATGTGTATAACAAAGTCACAAATTCATGGTTCTCTACATCAACAGGACTGGTCGAATAAATCACTACACATATGTAGAAATGAATTTACTAGAATGTCTTAGGTATTGGTCCAGATAGTCCATCAATTGTTGCCTTCCCATAAAAATTTGAAGAATCCAGGAGTTTTTCTGATCATGGGGCTGAATATCTCAGCTGTTCTTCAATATATGCAAAGCAGTCAAGGAAGTGGCTGTAATTGGGATAAAAGGATTGAACATATTAGCCAGGGCTGAGGACAAACAGAGAAAGAGAGAGCTTCCTTCTTCAATATCCTTTCTATATGTAGGATGCCACCAGAAGGTCTGATCCAGATTAAGGATGGATCTTAATCTTTAGTTTTTTTGTTTGTTTTTTTTGTTTTGTTTTGTTTTGGTATTTTCAAGACAGGGTTTCTATGTCTCCAAGGAACTCATTCTGTGGACCACTTTGGCCTGAAACTCAGAAAATCAAAATCTATCTGCCTCCTGAGTGCGAGGGTTAGAGGTGAGCAGAAGACATCCAGCAGCTGAAAATGGATGTCACCTCAAGTAATCCAGATTAAATATGAGGTTTTAATTTCAAAAACTATGGAAA
>NW_024431433.1:0-8654 GCF_017639785.1 Mesocricetus auratus
GTGTGAGGAGCCGCCCTCGCTATCGCTATCGCCATTAGAAGATGGCGCTGACATCTGCTGTCAGTTGGAGTTTACCGTTTAAGCTGTGCCTCACCCGTCATCTGGGGTGATGAGCAAACCACCAATCCCGGCTCTACACGTCTCACTCGGAGCTCCTAGGCTTATTTAAGGGGCTGGGTTTCTTAGCTTGGGGTCTCCCTTTCAGAAGCTGATCATCTATCTCTCAAGATGTATTAAAGCTTTACTGCAGAAGGATCCGAGTGTCCTGCGTCGTTCTTGCTGGCGAGACGGTAGCGCGGGACATCTGGTGCCGAAACCCGGGAACTCTTCAACATCGCCGGCACCACGGGAGACCCCTCGGAAGACGGGGCGGATTCAGAACTGCAGGGACGTAAGTTCAGAGAGGTATGCTTTATCCTGAACACCCCTTTTCTCGACTTTGGCCTTAGTTTGTCATCACCGTGGGACGGGTCAGTGGAGGCTTTGGTGCTAGTCCTGTTTGTTCTTCTTCATCGAGGCTGGTGCTGACAGAACGGTGCTGTCAGTCTGGTAAAGGAGTTGAGCGCCGTTTTTTAGATAAGCCGCTAGCGCGATGGGATTGTCACAGTCAGTGGTTACTGCCCTACAGACTGCGCTAAAACAAAGAGATCTCAAAATTGCACCACGAACACTTCAAAATTTTGTGAAGGAGGTAGATAGAGTGGCACCATGGTATGCTTGTTCCGGGTCCCTCACTGTGGCCTCATGGAACAAGCTAGGTAAAGAACTAGACAGGAAGCATGCAGAAGGAGATCTCCGCGTAGGTACCAAAGCCATTTGGAAGCTAGTTAAAAACTGCTTGGAGGATGAGGCCTGTCACCCTGCTATAGTAGAAAGTCTGGGAACCTTAGAGGAAGTTCAGGATAGCATGTCAGAAACTGAACGGAGTGAGAGAATGGGAGCTCGCAAAAGGAAAGACATGTCTAAGAAAAAAGGCCCTCCCCAAGAAGTTAAGAAAGGGGGAGAGAAAGAAGGGAGTGATCATTCACCCCCTAACAAATCTAAGAAAAAGAAAAAAGCCAGAATCTAGCCTATACCCTACGGTAGAGTTAGAAGCCTTGGAGCTAGATAATTCCGATTCTGACACTCTGGATTCTAGCGAAGAAGGTGGTCTAGAGGAGGAGGTGGCACGGTATGAGGAAGAAAGGTATCACCCTGATAGACACCAGCCGCTGAAAACAAAAATGAATGTGAGGCCACCGCCTACAAATCCGGCGGGCTCAGGTCCCTCGGCGCCTCCGCAGTATTAGCTTCGGCTGAATACTGGTACTGACTCCTTTTTACCTTTAGAGGAACGGAGAAAAATACAAATGGCTTTTCCAGTATTCGAGAATGCGGAAGGCGGAAGAGTACATACCCCCGTAGATTACAATCAAATCAAAGAATTGGCCGAATCCGTTCGTAATTATGGGGTCAATGCTAACTTTACCACAATACAGGTGGAAAGGCTTGCTAATTCTGCCATGACTCCCATTGACTGGCAGACGACAGTGAAAGCAGTGCTTCCCAACATGGGATGGAAGGCTCTCTGGTATGATGCAGCCCAGGCGCAAGCTAGAGTTAATGCCACAGCTGAAGATGAGAATCAGAGGCAATGGACATTTGAAATGCTGAGAGGTCAAGGTCAACATGCCCTTAATCAAACCAACTACATCTGGGGCGTTGTTTCATCTCATTCTCTACAAGGTCTTGGATACCAGTCCTCTACTGCCATCAGTGCCTCAGCCTTAACCTGGCGGAACGCTGAGGGCAAACAGGGCTGTTTTACCCCCTATGTGTTGCCACTCCCTGTAAATTTATGGGGACGGGATGTGTTACATGCCATGGGCATGACCCTAACTAATGAATACTCCCCCCAGGCATCAGCCATTATGGCAAAGATGGGGTATACAAAGGGTAGAGGCTTGGGTAGGCAAGAACAAGGCAGAATAAAACCCATTACACAACATGGAAATCGGGGTAGAAAAGTACTGGGTTTTATTTTGGGGCCGTTGAGGCTTCACGACCCATACCGTGGAAAACAGAGGAGCCGTTATGGGTCTCTCAATGGCCTCTATCCTCTGAAAAATTAGAAGCTGTCACAAGATTAGTGCAAGAACAGGAACGGCTGGGGCATCTAGAGCCTTCTACCTCCCCATGGAATACACCAATTTTTGTTATTAAGAAGAAATCTGGGAAGTGGAGATTACTCCATGACCTGCGGGCCATTAACAATCAGATGCATCTTTTTGGCCCTGTTCAAAGAGGACTTCCTTTGCTTTCTGCACTCCCTCAAGATTGGAAGCTTATTATTATAGATATTAAGGATTGTTTCTTCTCTATTCCACTTTACCCACGGGATCGACTAAGGTTTGCCTTCACTATCCCTTCTCTTAATCATATGGAACCAGACAAGAGATTTCAGTGGAAGGTACTGCCGCAAGGCATGGCCAATAGCCCAACAATATGTCAGCTGTATGTGCAGGAGGCATTGGAGCCAATTAGAAAGCAATTTACATATTTAATCATGATCCATTATATGGACGATATTCTTATTTGTCACAAAGAGTTAGATGTTTTACAAAAGGCTTTTCCCATGCTGGTGGCTGAATTAAAAGAGTGGGGATTAGAGATTGCCTCAGAAAAGGTTCAAATTGCAGATACAGGCCTCTTTTTGGGCTCAATGATTACTCCCAAAAATATAATTCCTCAGAAATTAGAAATTTGCAAAGACCACTTACAAACATTAAATGATTTTCAGAAAATTCTGGGAGATATAAATTGGTTGAGGCCCTTTTTAAAAATTCCATCTGCTGATCTAAAACCCCACTTCGATCTCCTGGAGGGTGAGCCTCATATCTCCTCACCCAGAAAATTTACCCCTGCCGCCTACCGAGCCTTACAGATGGTGGAAGAGGCATTACAGGAAGCACAATTACAACGTATTGAGGAGTCACTACCTTTTAATCTGTGTGTTTTTAAGACAGCTCAATTGCCAACTGCAGTCCTGTGGCAACATGGACCATTACTTTGGATTCATCCAAATGCTTCCCCTGCTAAGATTATTGACTGGTACCCTGATGCTGTTGCACAGCTCACGCTTCGCGGAATAAAAGCAGCTGTTACGCATTTTGGCAGGGATCCTGATTCCTTGATTGTGCCTTATACTGCTGCACAAGTTCAGACCTTGGCAGCCACATCTAGTGATTGGGCAGTTTTAGTTACTTCCTTTTCAGGACAAATTGATAATCATTTTCCAAAGCATCCAATTTTACAGTTTGCCCTAAACCAGGCTATAGTGTTTCCACAAGTGACAGCTAAAGACCCACTCCCAGATGGGACTGTGGTGTACACTGATGGATCGAAAACTGGTATGGGAGCTTATGTGGTCAAGGATAGGGTTATATCTAAACAATATAATGAAACTTCACCTCAAGTTGTAGAATGTCTGATAGTACTGGAGGTTCTTGAGGCTTTTCCAGGACCCCTCAATATTGTATCAGATTCCTCTTATGTGGTTAATGCAGTTAATCTCCTTGAGATAGCTGGAATAATAAGATCCCCCAGCAGAGTTGCTAACATCTTTCAGAAGATACAAGCTGCCTTGTTAAATAGGAGATTTCCTGTTTTCATTACCCATGTCCGAGCACATTCTGGACTCCCAGGTCCCATGTCCTTAGGGAATGACTTAGTAGACAAAGCTACAAAGCTGGTGGCCGCTGCCTTGTCTACCCACGCACAAGCAGCAAAAGAGTTCCATCAGCACTTTCATGGTGAAGGCTGAGACCTTGCGCCGTCGTTTTGCTCTATCTAGGAAAGAGGCTAGGGAAATTGTTACTCAATGCCAGAATTGCTGCGAATTCTTACCTGCTCCCCACATGGGAATAAACCCACGTGGCATTAGACCATTGCAGATGTGGCAGATGGATGTTACTCATATTCCCTCTTTGGAAGGCTTCAATATGTTCATGTTTCTGTTGACACCTGTTCTGGCGTAATGTTCGCCATGCCCCTAACAGGGGAAAAGGCCTCATATGTGATTCAACATTGCCTTGAGGCCTGGAGTGCTTGGGGAAAACCCAGAATTTTAAAAACAGACAATGGACCAGCATATACCTCTCAAAAATTCCGACAGTTTTGTCGGCAAATGGATGTTACCCATCTAACTGGCCTACCTTATAACCCTCAAGGACAGGGCATTGTGGAACGTGCCCATCGTACACTCAAATCATATCTGATTAAACAAAAGGGGAGTATTGAGGATGTTCTACCCTCGGTACCAAGAGTTGCTGTGTCCATGGTACTTTTTACCCTTAATTTCTTGAACTCTGATGCCCAAGGCCACACTACGGCCGATCGCCACAGTTTAGAGCCTGATAGGCCAAAAGAAATGGTAAAATGGAAAGATGTCTTGACTGATCTCTGGAAAGGCCCGGATCCTATTCTTATAAGATCCAGGGGAGCTGTGTGTGTTTTTCCACAGGAGGAAGAAAACCCCCTGTGGATCCCTGAAAGACTCACTCGAAGAGCTCCTTCACAACTCCAGAATAAGAAGGATGGAGGCCAAGTGGGTGATGAAGACTCTCCTACTCGGGATGATGGTTCCTAGTATGATGGGAGAGTTACGGTGGGCCATCATGTCTACCTTCCCCCTACCGATGCCAGTGATGCATAATGCCCAGGAGTTCCCTAGATTTTTCACAACTAATAGAGAGTTGGGGCTTGCCTTTTTGCCTTTAGATCCTCAGATACAGAGTTTTCAGGATGAGAGAACCTTGTCATTGGTAGGAAGCTTGTGCTTCACTGTGATTTCTTCATTAAAGGATAATTTTATTCATATGGATCCAGAAAGATCTAATGCTAATCCTTTTGAATTAATGGAAGCTGTACTGATCTTTCTCCTATGGCAATGATTGCTGGAGGATATAGTGAGAAGGGACAGATTACTTTTGATTGGAAAGGGGCATTAGGCAACAGTCTGAGTGAGGGACAGAGCTCTGGATCATCTGATTGGTCCTCCTCCAATGTTAAGTATACCCCTTTTAAGAGAACTAATTATTCAGCTGCTCCAATTTGTGTTTGGCTGCCCTTTATTTGGGTTGTGAGTAATGATACCTTAGGTAAGAATCAGAAAGAAATAAATTGCTCTGCTTAGAATTGTTTTTATGCATTATGCTGGGATGCTATTAAGCACCCTTTTGCTTTGGTAATGCGCATGCCTCGATTTGTTCCAGTTCCTGTTGAGGTGCCAAGTAGTTTGAGTTTGTTTAGGGAAAAGCGAGATTTTTGGGATCTCTGCTATTATTGTGGGCCTGATAGCCGCCGCCGCGGTTACTGCTTCGGTTACCACCTCGGCCCTTGCACTTTCCGCCACTGTGCAGACAAGTCAAACCATTAATGAACTATCAGCCACTGTGACCATGGCCCTAGATAAACAGGCCACTGCCAATTCTCAGATACAAGGAGGCCTGATGTTGGTAAACCAACAGATTAATTTGGTTCAGGAACAATTGGATATATTGTGGCAGATGGCCCAATTTGCCTGGCCTTTGTGTTCACTTCAGTACAATATGAGAATTTTACAAGAGCAGCTAACCTGTCAAAAGCTCTGTCTCAACATTTATTACAGAATTGGACTTTTGAGTTTGAGCAGACACTCCGTGAGTTGAGAGTGGCGATCCTGCAAGTGAATTCGACGCGTCTGGATCTTTCTCTGACGGAAGGCCTCTCCTCCTGGATTTCATCTGCATTTTCTTATTTTAAGGAATGGGTGGGGGTGGGATCATTTAGCCTAGTTCTCTGCTGTGGAATAGTGTTGATGCTTTGGATGGTGTGTAAGCTCAGAGCCCAAACAATAGAGACAAAGTGGTGGTGGCACAAGCACTTGCTTCCTTAGAACACGGAGCCTCCCCTGACATTTGGTTAACCATGTTAAACCAATAGGTCGCTGGCCTCCTGGCTCTTGCACCCCACGAGGCTAGTCTCATTGCACGGGATAGAGTGGGTAGGCTTCAGCAGCCCAAGGAGTTGCAAGGCTAAGCACTGCACAGGAGAGGTCTGCGGTATAACGACTTTCTCCTGGGAGATAAGTCATCTTGCATGAAGGTTCTCTGTCATGATCTCCTTCCCCCAGAAAAACGACATCGGGACTGGTCAGGGCTCCCTCTGGGGATAAGACCCTGGAGAGGAGCTTTGTACATGTTCCAAATTTGCACATGGGGATTTGACCTCTATCTCCACTCCAAAGTTGTGGGTGTCCTATGGCTTCAAAAATAAATGAATAGGGGGAGATGTGAGGAGCCGCCCTCGCTATCGCTATCGCCATTAGAAGATGGCGCTGGCATCTGCTGTCAGTTGGAGTTTACCGTTTAAGCTGTGCCTCACCCGTCATCTGGGGTGATGAGCAAACCACCAATCCCGGCTCTACACGTCTCACTCGGAGCTCCTAGGCTTATATAAGGGGCTGGGTTTCTTAGCTTGGGGTCTCCCTTTCAGAAGCTGATCATCTATCTCTCAAGATGTATTAAAGCTTTACTGCAGAAGGATCCGAGTGTCCTGTGTCGTTCTTGCTGGCGAGACGGTAGCGCGGGACAGCGGGGGTTTCTTCTCCTTCTTCTATACCTATTATTCTTAGGTTTGGTTTTTCATGGTGTCCCATATTTCCTGGATGTGCTGTTTTAAGGATTTGTTGGACTTAAAATTTTCTTAGGTTGATGAATCCATTTCTCCTAGTGTATCTTCAACACCTGAGATTCTCTCTTCCATCTCTTTTATTCTGTTGGTAATCCTTTTATTGGTAGTACCTGACCATTTGCCCAGCTTTTCTATTTCCAGACTTTCTTCAGATTGTGTTTTTAATTTGTCTCTATTTTAGTTTTCAACCCTTGCTCTGTTTGAATTGTTTCTTGCAATTTTCAGTTTATCTTTTCGTTCATTTTTTTCATTTATGAATTTTCTGTTTTGCTTATTCTTCCACTTCTTCCATTATTTTGTTTGCTTTTTCTTCCATTTCTTGTAGTTTTTCGTTTGTTTTTCCATCAATATCATTGAGGCATACACCTATGTCCTCTTTAAGGCCTCTATCATTTTCATGAAGTTGTTTTTATGGTCATTCTCTTCTGTTTAATTTACATTTGAATGTTGGAGTCTTGCTGGTGTGTGGTCTCTAGAATCTGGGGGTGGGTCATTTTTTTCTGTTGCTGAGTGTATTTATATATTGTCTCTTTCCCATCTCTTCTTTATGTGGGTGCAGAAAGAACAACTTACATGTATTGTAGTTAGAGGACCAGAGTTTCCATTCAGGGGGAGCTAGCAAGCCCAATAATCTGGTAGTTCTTCTATTCTTTGTCCTAATTCTGGTCCTGTGGTTGTGGAAGAAGACAAGGAATCTGGGTTACTTAGCCTCCCACCTGGTTCCTTGGTCCCTGGTTCTACTGGTTTCATGATCACATTGGTTGAAGAGAAGACTGGGAATCTAGGCTGCTTTGCTCCAGGCTGGATTGGACACTCTGTGCACTTCCAATGTGATCCCCAGGTACTGGAATGCAGGGCCGGATGCAGGGCTGATTTACCTGGCCCCATCAGAGCCACTGGTCCCCTGATCTCCTGGATCTGGTAGTTCTTGGGTTTCGTTGGTTGAACTGAATACCTGGAATATGGGCTGCTGGCTTTCTGCCAGGATGGTAAGCTCTGTGGAGTTCCCAGATGATCTCCAGGAACTGGATCTGCTGGATTCCTGGTCTCGTTAGTGGAAGAGAAAACCTGGAATCTGGGCTGCTCAGCTCCTGCTGAAATGGGAAGCTCTGTGCAGTTCCTAGGCGATCCCCATGCATTGGATCTGCGGGGATCCTTGTCATATTGGTGGAAGAGAAGATATGGAATATGGGCTGCATGGCTCCTGTCGTTCTGGGAATATCTGTGCAGTTCCCAGGCAATACCTAGGCACTGGAATGCAAACCCAGATGCAGGGCATATTTTACCTGGTCCCATCGGACCAAGTGGTCTCATGGTTTGGATCTCCTCATTTCATGGTGTCGTTGGTGCAAGAGAAGACCTTGAATGTGGGCTGCTCGCTTCATGCCAGGATGGGAAGCTCTTTGAGGTTCCCAGACGATCTCCAGGTACTGGAGCTACTTGATTCCTGGTCTCATTGGTGGAAGAGAAAACCTTCAATGTGAGCTGTTCAGCTTCATCTGAGTTGGGAAGCTCTGTGCAGTTCCCAGGCTATCCCCAGTCACTGGAAAGCAGGCCCGGATGCAGGGCCTGGTTTACTTGTCCACCCAGACAAGCTGTTCCTCTGCTTTGGATCTGCTCATTTACTGTTATTGATGGCGCAAGAGAAGACCGGAATCTGGGCTGCTCGGGGCCCTCCTCGAATTAAAGTTCTATGTAGTTCCCAGATGATCTTCTGACACTGGAATGCCATCCCAGATAAAGGGCCTGTTTTACATAGTTCTGCTTGAGGAGCTGGTTCCCTGATCTCCTGGATCAGCCCGTTTTCTGGTCATGTTGGTGGAAAAGAAGACCTGGAATCTTTTCTGCTCACTTCATGCTGGGATGGGAAAGTCTGTGTAGTTCCCAGGCAATCTCCAGCTACTGGAACTACTGGATTCCAGGTCTTGTTGGAGGAAGAGAAG
>NW_024431434.1:0-3434 GCF_017639785.1 Mesocricetus auratus
TTTATCACTAAAATTTAATCATAGTGTGTGTTCATCCCTACATATTGACCACAGTGTGTGTGTTTAATCTCTAAATATCAATCATAGAGTGTGTTTATCTCTAAATATTAATCATATAGTGTATGTTTATCTCTAAATATTAATTATAGAGTGTGTGTTTATCTCAGAATATTAATCATAGAGTGTATGTTTATCTCTAAATATCATTCATACAGTGTGGCTTTATATCTAAATATTAAAAGTATGTGTTTATTTCTAAATAATACATATAGAGTATATTTATCTCTAAATATTAAAAACAGTGTGTATGTTTTTCCCTAAATATTAATCACAATTTATGTGCTTTTCTCTAATTTTAATCACAGAGTGTGTGTTTATCTCTAAATGTTAATTATAGAGTGTGAGTTTATCTCTAAGTATTATTCATAGAGAGTGTTTATCTCTAAATATTGATAATACAATTGTGTTTTTCTGTAAATATTAATCTTAGAGAGTGTGTTTATCTCTAATTATATATCAAAAGTTTTCATATCTAAATATTAATCATAGTGAGTTTTTCGTCAAATATTAATGAAAGATTTAGTGTTTATCCCTAAATATTAAGTAGAGTGTGTGTTCATCTCTAAATATTAATAATAGTGTGTTTGGTTACTGCTAAATAATAACCACAGAGTTGTGTTTATTTCTAATTAATTTCATAGTGTGTTTATCTCTAAATATTAACCATAGTGTGTTTTTCGTGAAATATTAATGAACGATTTAGTGTTTATCCCTAAATATTAAGTAGAGTGTGTGTACATCTCTAAATATTAATAATAGTGTGTTTGGTTACTGCTAAACATTAACCACAGAGTTGTGTTTATTTCTATTTAATTTCATAGTGTGTTTATCACTAAATATTAATCATAGAGTGTATTTATCTTTAAATATTAATCATGGAATGTGTGTTTATATCGAAATATTAATCATAGATTGTGTGTTTATAACAAAGTAATAATCATAGCTCATGTGTTTATCTTTAATTATTACATAGAGTGTGCTTTCATCTCTAAATATTAATAATATTGTGTTTGGTTACCACAAGATAATAATCACAGAGTTGTGTTTATTACTAATTATTAATCATAGTGTGTTTATCTCTAAATATTAACCATAGAGTGTGTTAACCTTTAATATTGATCATAGTGATGTATTTATCTGTAAATATTAATCATGGAGGGTTTAACTCTAAATATTAATCGTAGAGTGTGTTTATCTCTAAATATTGATCATAGTGTTGTATTTTTGTCTAAATATTAATCATAGTGTTTATTTCTAAATATTAATAATATAGTGTGTTTTACCTCTAAATATTAATCACATAGTGTGTGTATCTCTAAATGTTAAACATAGAGTGTGTGTTTATCTCTAAATATTAATCATAGAGTGTGTGTTCATCTATAAATATTAATAATAGAATGCATGAATATCTCTAATACTAATCATAGTGTGTATTTATCTCTAAATATTTATGACAGAGTGTGTGTTTTACTCTAAATATTAATTATAGAGGGTTTGTTTATCTCTAAATATTAATCATACAGTGTATATTTATCTCTAAATATTAATCTTATAATGTGTTTTTATCTCTAGAAATTAATCACAATGTGTGTATATCTCTATATATTAATTAAAGTGTGTGTTTATCTCTGAATATTAATCATAGAATGTTTATCACTAGTATTGCTCATAGAGTGTGTGTCTATCTCTAATATAGATCATAGTGTTGTATTTATCTCTAAATATTAATCATAGTGTGTGTGTTCATCTCTAAATATTGATCATAGTGTGTGTGTTTACCTGTAAATATTAATAATAGAGTGTGTGTTTATCTCTAAATATTAATCATATAGTGTGTGATTATCTCTAAATGTTAATCATAGAGTATGTGTTTATCGCTTAATATTAATCTTTGATTGTGTGATTATCTAAATATTAACCACAGATTATGTGTTTATCTCTAAATATTCATCATACAGTGTATTTATCTCTAAATATTAATCACAGAGTGTGTGTTTATCCCTAATATTAATCACGGAGTGTGTGTTTAACTGTAAATATTAATCATAGTGAGTATTTATCTCTTAATATTAATCATATAGTTTGTGTTTGTCTTCTAAATGGTAATCACTGAGTGTGTGTTTATCTCTAAATATTAATCGTAGATGTGTGTTTATTGCTAAATATTAATCATTGAGTGCATGTTTATCTCCAAATATTTATCATGGAGTGTTTGTTTATCTCTACATATTAATCATAGAGATTGTGTTTATATTGAAATATTAATCTTAGATCGTGTTTTATCTCTAGTAATTATTAAGTGTGTGTGTTCATCTTAATAATCATAGAATGTTTGTTTATATCTAAATATTAATCATAGGGTGTGTGTTTATCTGTAAATATTAAACATAGGGAGTGCGTTTTTCTCTAAATATTAATCACAGAGTATATTTATCTCTAAATATTAATCATTGGGTGTGTGTTTATCTCTAAATATTAATAATAGTGTGTGTTGCTCTCAAAATAATAATCAAAGATTTAGTTTTTATCTCTCAATATTAATCATAGATATGTGTTTATTTCTAATTATTAATCATAGATGTGTGTTTATCGCTAAATATTAATCATCGAGTGCATGTTTATCTCTAAATATTAATAATTGAGAGTGTGATTATCTCTATATATTAATCACAGATTGTGTTTTTATCTTCTATATATTAATCATAGTGTCTGCTAATCTCTAAATATTATTCATAGATTGTGTTTTTATCTTCCAAATATTAATCATACATTTCGGGAAACGTAGTCCAAGATGATTTTGTGAAACGTAGTCTAGGCGGATTCTAGGAAATATGGTCCAGGTGAATTTTGCAATATGTAGTTCAGGAGGATTCTGTGAAATTTAGTGTATGACGAATTGTGGGAAATGTAGTGAAGAAGAATTTTGTGGAAAGTGGTCTCGCAAGATTCTGGGAAACATAGTGCACGAGCCATTCTGGGAAATGAGGTCTAGAAGGATTCTGGCGAATGTGGTCCCGGAGGATTCTGGGAGATGTAGTCGGGGGGGAGGCATATGGGAAACGTGGTCCGAGAGGAATTCTGGAAAATGCAATCATAGACTGTATTTATCTCTAAATATTAATCATAGTGTGTGTGTTTGTCTCTAGATATTAATCACAGAGTGTGTGTTTATCTGTAAATATTAATCATTGGGTGTGTGTTCATTTCAAAATATTAATAATACTGTGTGTGGTTTCCTCTAAATATTAATCATAGTCTGTATGTCTATCTCTAAAAATTAATAGTAGAGTATGTATTTATCTCCAAATATTAATCAAATAATGTGTGTATCTCTACTAATCTTTGAGTGTTTGATTATCTCTAAATATTAATCA
>NW_024431435.1:0-1785 GCF_017639785.1 Mesocricetus auratus
TATAGTGATCAGACACAATTGGGGGCCAGGGTAGTTGCCAAGGACTAGGTTTTCTAGTATTGTCATATGAAAGTTCCCAGCACGCTTCAGCAATTATTATCCGGGTCCCATGACTGCTATAGTGATCACAGACATCCTGTTTTGAGGGTGAGACACCTGGTCTGGGTTTCTTTCATTAGGCAATGGCCTGGCCTTGCTTTTCTTTTCCTAGGGGGTCCTGGGTAGGGGTCTTTCACATCAACCTTCCGGACCCATGAGTTTTCATCATGAAGCCACTAGAGAAAAAAGGACCCATTTAAAACATTTGGACATTGGTATGGACTGTGATGAGGGGCAAAAGCCTCTCTTCAGTAATTGAACAGGACATGGTCACTTGAAATATCAGACTTGGTGGTTCCTGTTTCTGGAATTGTGCCTAGCCCAGTGTATTTTTCTGGAGAAATGCAACTTGTCCTAATGAGACAAAAAGGAGACTTTGACTCAAGTCGCATAATCAGCTGACGTTAAATCAACAAACTGCATCACCACAGGAACAAATTGGTGCTCTGTGGATAGTGCAACAAGCCTATTGTTCATATTTTTCATAATGTTACAAGTGTAACATCAATGATTGTACCTAATGTATCTGTGCACGTGCACTTTCTAAATGCTTTCCTGAGAAAATCTTGAAACGATTGTAACTTTATCAAATTGTAAATGTAAATCACATGCGGGTTACCCTTGTAACAGAATGTAAATCACGTGCATGTTACCCTTGTAACAGATGAAGGCTGGCAGAATGTTATGGCCCAGATATGGTGATGGGTATGGTGATGGAGAGGCACTATGTCAATGGGGATCCTGGAAATGGTGGCAGTGGCGGTAGGCATTCTGGCTTTATGCCGAGCTCAAACGTGCCTTGTTCCAGAGGCAAGAGATCCGTAATCAAGTATTGCTTAGCTTAGCCCATGGCAACCCCGATAGCCATGAAGGTTGGTTACAGATGATTTAAAGTTGGGGCGCTCTGTTGACAGGCAACCTGTGGGGAAGACCCCTCCCGCCTAAGACAGGGTTCAAGGTCCCCCAAGGACGGGATAGGGAGGGTGACCCTACTTGACCTAAGCCAGGAGTGCCTCATTTAAAAATAAAAAGGGGTGAATTGTGGGAACACCAGACCTTGAGCAGAGACCCACTGCCCCTTCTGCCTGGGAGTAGGCAGCTGTAAGACAATGTTTACTAAAAATATGTTTACTAAAAACAATACAATGCCCAGGGGCAATAAGTTCCTGGAAAAGGCCTGCCCACAGAAACCGCCCTGACCTCGACCTTGTCCAAAGAATAACCACCTCTTTTGACACGCCCAGATCAGTTTTTGGTGTCAGAGCAGAACTGGCGAGGGGAGAGGGGAGAGCAGAAGCTTCTCTGTTGGGAGCCTTTCTTAGGAAGTTTTCTTGAACCTTTTTGGGGCCTGCTTAAAGTTTTCTTTACATGGTTGAACAAGTCTCTGTCTTGTCAATCACCGATACCCTCTGCACGTTCTCAGACACAGGCTGCGCGGCAGACGCGACACTCCAGCCAATCCTTGAACTAAAAGGGTTAAAAAGTCCTGTATGTTCTTTATCATTCCTCCATTTGAGCTACAGTCATGGGGTACAGCCGTACCTACTCCTTGTAACTCTGTAGATGCAAGGTGGAGAGGCCAGGCTTTTGGCCAAAAGTTTTTAGAGATGACTCACAAAATAAAACTTAAATGTAAACAAAATTTTCCATTCCATATACCTTTGTCTTTTTCTTTTTCTTTACTTA
>NW_024431436.1:0-4111 GCF_017639785.1 Mesocricetus auratus
ACCAGTCCGACAGCGGGGAGGCCAGCATGGGACTGATCTGGACACCACCTCCCGAATGTGAGTGTCAGTGAGAAGGCCTGGGCAACCTGTGGGGCCCTGAGCAGGGGATCAGTGTCTATCCCTGGAATACAAACAGTCATCGTGTGCCCATAGCACAAAGAGGGATGCTCTCTCAGCCTGGACTCTTAGGGGAGTGCCTGAACCCTACCCTGAATGAAATGACAGACTCTAGATATCCCCTATGTGGAAGGAATTGGCAATAGGGTGGGAGGTTGGGGAGGATGGGGAGTGCGGGAGGAGGGGAGGAGGAGGGAACTGGAATTGACCTGTAAAACAACCTACTTAAAATTAAAATAAAAAATCTAATATCTGTCATATAAATACTGCCATGGAAGCTGAAGTTCCCAATTTTCTTTTCTGAAGCAGTCCCATGCTGGCCTCCCAGCTGTTGGTCTCAGATCCAAGATCTCTCCCCTGTTCAGGTCAGTGGTCTCTGGGGCTTTTTCCAGCCCATTCTTTGCCAATTTGCTAGTCATTCCTCTCTCTCTGTCACTGGGTTCCATGGGTTCAGTTCAGGGTTTAACTGTGGGTGTTTGCCTCTGCTTCCATCAGTCACTGGATGAAGGCTCCAGGATGGTTATAGACATCAAGTTCATTATCAGGAATGAGCATTCCAGGTGGTCTCTACACTATTGCTTAGCTTGCCAATTGGTGTTATCCCTTTAGATCACTAGAGGTCACATTGGTGCCTGATCTGTCTTTTATCATATGATTCTCTCTTCCCTCTATTCTACCCTTGGCTTTTCAAGGCCGTCTGACTTCATGGTGTTTGATACCAGCAGAGAATACATGACTCTCAATCTCAACCAGGAAATCAAGGGGAAAATGTCATCTCTTGTAATCTGGGAGAAAACCATACCTGATTCAAATGCTACAGCTGCCTCAGATTGTGCACAATCTTAGACACTGCATTGTCGTTCAAACTGAGCAAAGCCATCTGCAACCCCCAACCCTCAAGGTCTGCTCGCGCCACAGGAAGCTCTGTAATCTACCTGGCTAGTGGCCAACGTCACAGAGGCCGGATATTATGACACTGATGAGGCCTCTAGGGTGGGGCCTGGGACAACCTGCTCTGTGGGCTTCGAGTTCTGGTGGGAAATAACAGTGGCAGCTGAGGCAGAAACCTGGGATGCGAGTCAACTTCCCGGGCGTGGAGAGAGAAGGTGCATGCCAGGAATGTGCAGGGCTGATGGTTTCACTGCCTTCGGTGTTTGCTGGTGCTGGCTTAGGACCAGGTCCTGAGTCTGCGGGCCTCCCAGCTGGCATCCTGGAGGATGAGAGGCAGAGACAGAAGAACCCCGCATAGGAAACAGGAGGCCGCCAGTTTCTCAGGGCTCTTCTGGGATGGCCAGGCTGAGTGTGACCCCTTTGAACTTTGGTTCAGAATTGCTGGCTTTCCGCAGCGGTCCTGGAGCAGGTGGCTGCCAACGGTGGTGGCCGTCCATACATGAGTGGATGGGGCACCAGATAGAATAAGCGCCCTAGGCTGAGTCTGCTTGAGCAACTGGTGAAACTCTATGTCTGCTTCCCGGAGTGTACTAGTACAGAAGTGCGTGGCCCCTGGGGGATAGCTTCTCTGTGTCTCCATGGCCAGGCAGAGTCGTTGGGCGCTAGTTACTTCATTAGAACTGTCACGATGTATGTGTGTGTTCGACACTTGTAGGCGCTTTAGTGATTAATTTTCCTTCCTTGTCAAATGTGGCACTGCCATAGACAGAGGTTTGCTTCAGGCACTTCGGTCTGGTAGTGAGGCTGGAGTGTACAGGAGAATTGAGGTAACTTTCACATAATTAGGGGAGATGAGAGCTAAAGAATCAGAAGTGCAGAAGAAACGTGAGCAGGAGAGGCGAGCAGTTCAGCTATACTGTATGATTGAGTTCAAGTTTGGAGAATGAGAGAGAAAGAAGGAAGTTAGTAAGAGGTTTGAAGTGTCAGCGGGTGAAGATGTCCTGAAGTCAGAGTTGTGAAGTGTAAACCTGGGTCACTTAAGCAGATGTTGGAGTAGCAAACTGGGTGGATGCTTTAGGAACTCACAAAGAGCCTGGTGGAACAGGGCAAGGAGGCAGGTGAGGATGAGTGTAGAGTCACTATAGTGCACTGTCACAGAAGCTGAGAAGTCAGGGAGGTCTCAGGGAAGGGAAAGCATGGTTAGCGACTTGGAATGACAATTTGTAGTCGCATTGAAACGTTGAAAGACGTGAACCAAAAATGTTAGTTTTATATTTTCCAACAGACACGTTTGTAAGGGTTACAAGAAACAGGTGAAATTAGATTTAATGATTTGGTAATCCAGCATGGCTAAAAGTTGTATTTTAACAGTGTAAAAAATAACTTGTTTTCCTCTATGGATAGTAGGCTCGTCAGTGAACAGAAGCAATATCTGATTCTCCAATATCTTGGGCACATGTCACAGCTTTTCCTTGTTTAAAAGAAACCCAGTTCCTCTTTGATTAAGGAAGAATTCTTCTTTGGTTTTCTTAATGCCTTGCCCAGTTCCTTGTTTAAGTTGAATAAAGCAAGAATTTAGGCAATGATATGTATCATTGGCTTACAAGTTAATCAGATTTAAATATTCAGTTTTAATTAAAAATGTATTCTATACATTTTCACAAAAGTATAAGAAAGTGACTCACAATAATCATAACTTCATTACAGAGTTATTAAAATAATATTGGGGAAAAGAGCCTTTATAGTTGCCAGGTTTGGTGGCATGCATTTGGTGTTCATGTCTTATTTAATCATGTTCCTCCTTTAGATAGTATAATACAGAACAAGTTCTCTGGTTTTATTTTAATCATTTATTTATTCTCCCTGACACAAGTCTAGAACTTTTATAAATTATTTCTCTGAGCTTGAGATTGCTTAGTATTTGTTCAGTTTCAAATCACATATTTTTTTACGTAAGTGTTTCATGTTGTCTTTATTCATAGTATTGGTGATGCTGAGTTACTTAAAGTGATCAAAACTCACCATAATAAGAGTGTTGTTTTCTTATTAAAAATGTGTGGGTTAATATATTGTGATTTTGTAAGTACTTAGTAAAAAGGTTAAAAGTATTTTTTAAAGTGCTTTCATAGAGAATATTTCGATCATTAGAAGATTTTTTTTGTTATTTTGAGAAAGGATTTCTCTGTATTGTTTAAGAGGCTGTCCTGGAACTTGCTCTTTATACCAGGCTGGCCTTGAACTAACAGAGGTCAACTTGCCTCTGCCTCCCAATTGCTAGGGTTAATGGCGTGGGCCACCAACGCATGGCTCATTAGAAGATTT
Organism: Mesocricetus auratus; assembly: GCF_017639785.1. NCBI lineage: Eukaryota > Metazoa > Chordata > Mammalia > Rodentia > Cricetidae > Mesocricetus > Mesocricetus auratus. The sequence continues at coordinate 3,331 of NW_024431436.1, forward strand.
TTAACAGATGACAATTCTTAATCTTATGCAGACTAGAAACAATGTTTAGATATCTTGATGATTTTTATTTAAAAGTATATTTTGAGGTTCAAGACAGAGTTAAACAAGATGGCCTTGAACTCAGATACACACCTGGCTATAATTCCAAAGTGCTGGGATTAAAGTTGTATGCCATTTTTGCCTGTCTTGTTATTTATATTATGTCTGTATTTTGCCTGTGTGGACCACCCTGTCGTGTGAGTCACTATTCTTATTTTGGTTTTGAGGTACTAGTAATAGGATATAAGATTTATTAATGAGGACTCGGGGCAGAGATTCAGTTTATGGGAAGCTTAGTAATTTCTTTTAAGAAGCTTAGTTGCTGGCATGATCTTGCTAAGCTTTTTTTGTGGTGGTGGTATTTTGAAACTGGGTCTCATATAGTGACCCAGGCTGCCATTAAACTTGTTTGTTCTACCTCAGCCTCCTGGATCTCAGGTGTCAACTACTTCACTCTGTAGCCTTTAATTGTAATCTTACTTGTCTTGAAAACTATTTCATCTTGTTAAATGGTAAATTCTTATTTTTCTTTTTAAGAAATGTTGCTTGGTGTTGAGCTGAAAGAGAGTTCAAGGAACTTCTGGAAAACTTAAAGTTATATATGGAGAGAAGAAGCTAATTGTCAAAGTTGATGCAAAGACAAAGGCTCAATTGGATGAGTGGAAAGCAAAGAAGAATGCTTCTAATGGGGTATGCAATTACTTTTCTAGTCTGGGTGTGCTTGTTCAGTGGGAATACTTCA
>NW_024431437.1:0-16323 GCF_017639785.1 Mesocricetus auratus
AAGGCTCAATAGATGACCTAGGCCTCCTCACTGACACCCTCATTCAGGGGGTCTTGATCAGTCCCATGCTGGATTCCCAGGCTGATGCCTGGGATTCAAGAGTTAACCTTTGTCAGGTCAGCTGTTTCTGGGGGTTAAAACAGCCCAGTCTTAATCCCTTTGGTCATCAGTCCACCCTCTCTGTTACTGGCTTTCTTGAGTTCAGCTGAGTACTTAACCGATGGTGTCTGCCTCTTCTTCAGTCAGCCACTAAATGAAGTTTCTGTTTCCCAGACTCTCTGGCCATGGGATTGTAGGCTGGCACTCCCCAGATCTATGTCTAAAATCCATATATGAGAGATTACATGGCATGTTTCTCTTTTTGTGACTGCGTTACCTCACTCAGGATGGTTTCTTCTAGTGTCATCCATTTGCCTGCGAATCTCAGGATTCCATTGTTTTTTTCTGCTGAATAGTACTCCATTGTGTAAATGTATCACATTTTCTCTATTCACTCTTCTATTGAGGGACATATAGGATGCTTCCAAGTTCTGGCTATTACAAATAATGTTGCTATGAACATAGTGGAACAGACATCTTTGTTGTATGAATGGGCATCTTTTGGATATATGCCTAAGAGTGGAGTTGCTGAGTCTTGTGGTAGGTTTATTTCCATTTTTCTGAGGAATCTCCATACTGATTTCCAAAGTGGCTGAACCAGTTGGGACTCCCACCAGCAATGGAGGAGTGTCCCCCTTTAACCACATCCTCTCCAGCATAAATTGTCGTTGGTGTTTTTGATTTTAGCCATTCTGACAGGAGTGACATGGTATCTCAGAGTTGCTTTGATTTGCATTTCCCGGATGGCTAAGGAAGTTGAGCAATTTCTCAAGTGCCTCTCAGCCATTTTTGACTCCTCTATTGAAAATTCTCTATTTAGTTCTGCAGCCCACTTTTTAATTGGGTCCTTTGATATTTTGGAGACTTGCTTCTTGAGAACTTTGTAAATTTTGGAGATCAATCCTCTGTCAGATGTGGGATTAGTGACTACTTTTTCCCATTCTTTGGGCTGCCTTTTTGTCTTGCTGACAGTGTCCTTTGCCTTACAGAAGCTTCTCAGTTTCAGGAGGTCCCATTTATTAATTGTTGATCTCATTGTCTGTGCTAGTGGTGTAATGTTCATGAAGCTGCATCTTGTAACAATTCATTCATGGGTACCATCCACCTTCTCTTCTAAGAGGTTCAGTGTGGCAGGATTTATGTTGAGGTCTTTGATCCATTTGGACTTAAGTTTTGTGCATGGCAATAAACATGAATCGATCCGCATTCTTCTACATGACAGCCTTCAGTTATGCCAGCACCATTTGTTGAAGATGCTTTTTTATTCCATTGCATATTTTTCGCTACCTTGTCAAAGATCAGATGTTCGTACGTGTTTGGGTTAATATCCGAGATTTCAATCCGATTCCATTTGTCTACCTGTCTATATTTTTGTGAATACCAAGCTGTTTTCAGGACTATAGCTCTATAATAGAGCTTGAGCTCAGGGATGATGATGCCTCCAGATGTTGCCTTGTTGAACAGGGTTGTTTTGGCTCTCCTGGGTCTCTGTTTTTCCATACAAAATTGATTATTGTTCTTTCAAGGTCTGTGAAGAATTGTGCTGGGATTTTAATGGGGATAGCATTGAATCTGTAGATTGCTTTTGGCAGGATTGCCATTTTTACTACATTGATCCTACCTATCCAAGAGCATGGGAGATGTTTCCATTTTCTGAGGGCTTCTTTAATTTCTTTCTTTAAATATTCAAAATTCTAAGCGATACAGGTCTTTCACTTGTTTGGTTAGCATTACCCGAAGGTATTTTATGTTGTTTGTGGCAATTGTAAGGGGTGATGTTTCTTTGATTTCTTTTCCAGCCCTTTTATCATCTGTATATAGTAGGGCTACTGATTTTCTTGAGTTGATCTTGTAGCCTGCCACTTTACTGAAGGTGTTAATCAGCTGTAAGAGTTCCCTGGTATAGTTCTTTGGGTCATTGATATAAACTATCATATCGTCTGCAAACAGTGAAAGTTTGACCTCTTCCTTCCCAATTTGTATTCCCTTGATCCCCCTTTGTTGTCTTATGGCAATAGCTAGAATTTCAAGTACCATGTTGAAAAGGTATGGAGAGAGGGAACAGCCTTGTTTTGTTCCTGATTTTAGAGCAATTGCGTTGAGTTTCTGTCCATTAATTTTGATGGTGGCTGTTGGTTTACTGTATATAGCTTTTATTATGTTTAAGTATGTCCCTGTTTTCCCAGATCTCTCCAAGACTTTTATCCTGAAGGGGTGTTGGATTTTGTCAAAGGCTTTTTCAGCATCTAGTGAGATGATCCTGTGATTTTTGTTTTTCAGCTTGTTTATATGGTGGATTATGTTGATGGATTTTCATATGTTGAACCATCCCTTCATCTCTGGGATGAAACCTACTTGATCATGGTGAATGATTGTTTTGATGTGTTCTTGGATCCAATTTGCCAGTATTTTATTGAGTATATTTGCATCCATTTTCATGAGGGATATTGGTCTGAAGTTCTCTTTCTTAGTTGTATCTTTGTGTGGCTTGGGGATCAAGGTAATGGAAGCCTCATAGAAGGAGTTTGACCAAGACCCTTCTGCTTCTATTGTGTGGAATACTTTGAGAAGAATTGGCATAAGCTGTTCTTTGAATTTCTGGTAGAATTCTGCACTGAGGCCATCTGGACCTGAACTTTTTTGTTTGGGGGACTTTTGATGAGTGCTTCTATTTCCATATGTGTTATGGTTCTATTTAAATTGCTTATCTGTTCTTCATTTAGTTTTGGCAAGTGATAGCTATCCAGGAAGTCTTCCATTTCCTTTCAATTTTCAAATTTTGTGGAGTACAGGTTTTCAACGTATGACCTAATGATTCTCTGGATTTCCTCAGAGTCTGTTGTTCTGTCCACCTTTTCATTTCTGATTTTGTTAATTTGCATGTTCACTCTCCTGTTTGGTAAGTTTGGACAAAGGTTTGTCTATCTTATTGATTTTCTCAAAGAACCCCCTCGTTTCATTGATTCTTTGTATTGTTTTCCTAGTTTCTATTTTATTGATTTCAGCCCTCAATTTGATTATTTCCTGGTGTCTACTCCTCCTGGGGGAGTTTGCTTCTTTGTGTTCTAGTGCTTTCAGCTGTGCTATTAATTCTCTAGTATAACTGTTTTCCAGTTTCTTCATGTAGGCACTTAGTGCTATGAACTTCCCCCGTAGCACTGCTTTCAATGTGTCCCATAGGTTTGGGTAAGTTGTGTCTTCATTCACATTGAATTCGAGGAAGACTTTGATTTCTTTTTTTATTTCGTCTTTGACCCAGGGATGGTGCAGTTGAGCATTATTCAATTTCCATGTGTTTGTAGGTTTTCGGCAATTTGTGTTGTTGTTGAATTCTAATTTTAAAGCATGGTGGTCTGATAAGATGCGTGGAGTTATTCCAATTTTTTGTAGCTGCTGAGTTTTGATATGTTGCCAAGTATGTGGTCGATTTTTGAGAAGGTTCCATGTGGTGCTGAGAAGAATGTATATTCTTTTTTATATTGGTGAAATGTTCTATAGATGTCTGTTGATCCCTTTTGGGTCATTACTTCTATTAGACCCTTTGCTTCTTTGTTGAGTTTCTGTCTGGTATTCCTGTCTAGTGGTGAGAGTGGTGTGTTGAAATTTCCCACAATAACTGTGTGGGGCTTTAGATGTGATTTAAGTTCTAATAATGTTTCTTTAACGAATGTGGATGCCTTTGTATTTGGGGCATTGATGTTCAGGATAGACACTTAATCTTGGTGGGTTTCACCAGGGATGAGTATGTAATGACCTCCTTCATCTCTTTTGATTGATTTTCTTTTAAAGTCTAGTTTGTTAGATATTAGGATTGCTACCCCTGCTTGTTTCTTGGGTCCATTTGATTGAAAAAATTTTTCCCAACCTTTAACTCTCAGGTAATTCCTGTCTTTGAGGGTGAGGTGTGTTTCTTGTATGCAGCAGAAGGAAGGGTTCTGTCTTCTAATCCATTCTGCTAGTCTGTGTCTTTTTATGGGTGAGTTAAGGCCATTAATATTGAGGGATATTATTGCCCATCGATTGCTCATCCTTCTTCGATTTGCAATAGTTGTTGTTGGTGGAATTATGTGTGGAATTTCTCCCCTTTGTTCTTTTGGCTGTTGGTAGAGAGGGATTCTCTAATGCCTATGTTTTTCTGGTTGTAGTTAGGTTCCTTGGGTTGGAGTTTTCCTTCCAAAATTTTCTGTAGGGCTGGGTTAGTGGATATTTATTGCTTGAATCTAGTTTTGTCATGGAATAGCTTGTTTTCTCTGTCTATAGTGATTGAGAGTTTTGCCGGGTATAGTAGTCTGGGCTGGCATCCATGGTCTCTTAGTGTAGGTAGAATATCTATCAAGGAACTTCTGGCTTTCAGAGTTTCCTTGGAGAAGTCAGGTGTAATTCTGATAGGTCTGCCTTTATATGTTACTTGACCTTTTTCCTTAGCTGCTCTAAATATTCTTTCTTTATTCTGTATGTTTGGGGTCTTGATTATTATGTGTCAAGGGGATTTTTTGTGGTCCACTCTATTTGGTGTTTGTAGGCTTCTTGTAATTTCATTGGCATGTATTTCTTAAGGTTGGGAAAGTTTTCTTCTATGATTTTGTTGAATATGTCTTCTGCCTCTTTGAGGTGAATTTCTTCTCCTTCTTCTACACCTATTATTCTTAGGTTTGGTCTTTTCATGGTGTCCTATATTTCTTGGATGTTTTTTGTTAAGGATTTGTTGGACATAAGATTTTCTTTGGTTGATGAATCCATTTCTCCTAGTGTGTCTTCAACACTTGAGATTCTCTCTTCCAGCTCTTCTATTCTGTTGGTAATGCATGTATGGGTAGTACCTGACTGTTTGCCCAGCTTGTCTATTTTCAGCCTTTCTTCAGATTGTGTTTTTTTATTGTCTCTATTTCAGTTTTCAACCTTTGCAGTGTTTGCTTTGCTTCTTGCACTTTTCGGTTTATCTTTTCATCCATTTATGAAGTTTTTCGTTGGTTCTTTCTTCCATTTCTTGCATTTTTTGGTTTGCTTTTTGTTCCATTTCTTGCATTTTTTGTTTTGTTTCTTCTTCCATTTCCTGCCTTTTTTTGGCTTGTTTCTTCTTCCATTTCTTTCATTTTTTGCTTTGTTTTTCTACCATTTCTTGCATTTTTTGCTTTGTTTCTTCTTCCATTTCCTGCCTTTTTTGGTTTGTTTCTTCTTCCAATTCTTGCATTTTTTGCTTTGTTTTTTCTTCCATTTCCTGCCCCACATCTATGGATTACTAACCCATTACCTGGCATGTTAATCCATTGGCAGCATTGCATCTCTTCTCAGCTTCGCTGTCCCTTCTCCCCAGCCTTCTCCTGGTTTAGTAGAACCCCCTATATTTCTGCCTGTATGCTCAATCTTCAGTGATTTTTCATCAAAAAGTAAAAAAACATATATACCGAAGAACATGCTCAACCATCTCCTCTGTCTATATTTTTTCAATTTTAAAATAAATTTTATTTGAATTAGAAACAATCTTATTTTTCATACCAATCACATTCACTCTAGCTTCCATAATTATATTCTCCCCTCAAAAAACCATTCTAACCCCCATCCACTCCCCAGTGATGGTGAGGCCTTCCATGGAGGATCATCAAAGTTTGTCACATCATTTAAGTCAAGGCCTAGGCCTTCCTCTGAGTATCTAGGAGAACAGAGCAACCCTCCAAAGGGTATTGGATCCCAAAATCCATTCATGAACTAGGGATAAATACTGGTACCACTGACAGAGTTCCCATAAACTGCCCAAGTCTCCAAAGTGAGACCCACATTCAGAGCAGGTTGCTCAGTCCTGTGCTTGTTGCAAAGCTGTCAGAATGGGGTCCATGACCTCGCCCTTATTCATTTCAGCTGTTTTGCTGGGATTTCTGAGCCTGGTCTTGACCCATTTGTGCATCACTCCTCCCTCTCTTAAACTGGATTCCAGGCGTTTAGATCAGAGTTTAACTGTGGATGTCTGCTTCTGCTTCCATCAGCTACTTGATGAAGCCTCTAGGATGTTATATAAGGTAGCCATCAATCACATTATAGGGAAAGCATATTTTAACTATCCTCTAAATTATTGCTTAGATTTTAGGTGGGGTCATCTTTGTGGATCCCTGGACATTTCCCTAGTGCCAGATTTTTCTTTAAACCTATACTGGCTCCCTCTATTGATGCATCCATTTTCTTCTTCTCTATTCATCTCCACACTCAATCTTCCTGATTCCTCATGTTTTCCTCCCAATTCCTCTTCTCACCTTCTCTTTGTCCTACCTCCCTCCTTCCTCCCTCCATACTCACAATTTGCTCAGGGGATCTTGTACATTTCAGCTTCCTTGGGGGATCATGTCTATCTCTCTTACTGTCCTCATTGTTTCCTAGCCCCTCTGGAGTTGTGGACTGTAGGCTGGTAATCCTTTACTCATTGTCTAATATACATATATGTGTTGGAACATGCCTTGTTCGCCTTTTTATTACTGGGCTGCCTCACTTATGATGGTTTCTTCTACCTCTGTCCATATGTGTACAAATACAAAGATTCCTTTGAGTAGTACTCCAATATGTAAATGTGCCACATTTTCTCTATTCATTCTTTGGTTGAAGGACATGTAGTTTTCTTCCAGTTTCTGGCTATCACAAATAATGCTGTTATGGATATAGTTGATCACATGTCATTGTTGTATGAATGTGCATTTTTGTGTATATGCCTAAGAGTGGAAGTGCTGAATCTTGTGGTAGACTGAGTACAATTTTCTTGAGGAACCACCATACTGATTTCCAAAGTGGCTGTATGTGTTTGTACCAATAGCGATATACAGGTTCAATGCAATCCCTATAAAAGTCTCAGGGTAATTCTTCACAGACTTTGAAAGAATGATACTCAATTTTATAAGGAAAATCAAAAAACTCACGACAGCCAAAATAATACTGTAAATTAAAGCACCTTCCACAGGCATCACCATTCTTGACTTTAAGCCCTAATATAGAATTATAGTCCTATAAAACAGCTTGGTATTTGCACAAAAATAGAGAGGTAGACCAAAGAAATGAGACTGGAAACAAAGATACTAACCCACAAAAGTATAAACATCTGATTTTTGACAAATATTCTAAAATTATACAATGGAATAAAGAAAGTAAATGGTGCTGGTCTAACTGTATGTGGATGTGTAGAAGATTGCAGATAGACGCATACCAATCACCATGAACAAAATAGATCATGAACAAACAGATCAAATACCTCAGCTTAAATCCAGTCATGCTGCACCTCTTAGAAAAGAAAGAATGAGGTGCCCTCCAAAATATTGGTACAGGAGACTGCTTCCTGAACATAACACCAGTAAAACAGACATTGAGATTGACAATTAATAAATGGCATCTCCTGAAACTGGGAAACTTTTGTAAGGCAAAAGACACATTAAACAAAACATAAGAGCAGCCCACAGAATGGGAAAAGTACTTCACCAATCCAAATCTGATAGCGGACTGAATTACAAAACATATAAAGAACTCAAAATGCTAAACACTGAAACACCAGCAATAAAATTAATTAACTTTCTTAGTTTTGTCATTGTGTGGTTTGTTGTCAAGGTGATTGTATCCATGTAAAACCAGTTTGGCAATGAACCTTTAGTTTGCTATTGCATAGAACAATTTGAGTAGTATTGGTATTAATTCATCTTGAATTTCTGATAGAATTCTACACTGAAATCAGCTGGCCCTGTGCTCCTTTTGCATGGTCGACTTTTGACGACTGCTTATATTTCATTATGGATTATAGGTCTATGTAAATTGTTTATCAGTTCTTGATTTTATTTTGGTATGTGATACCTATTCATAAAATTGCTCAGTTCCTTTAATTTTCCCAATTTAGTGGAGTACAGGTTTTTCAAAGAATGACCTGGATTTTTTCAGTGTCTATTGTTATGTTCCCGTTTTCATTTCTGATTTTGTTACATTTCATATTCTCTCTCTGACTTTTGGTTAGATAGGATAAAACTTTCTCTACCTTGTTGTTTCAAGGACCACAGTCTTTATTTCATTGATTGTATGTATTGTTTCCTTTGTTTCTATTTTAATGTTCAACCTCCAATTTGATTATTTGCTGTCATCTAATCCTCCTGGGTAATTTGGTTTTTTATTCTAGATATTTCAGGTATGCTGTCACATCACTAATGTGGGAGTTCTCTAGATTCATTATAAAGGCACTTTATTACTAAGTTCTTGCCTCTTAGCGCTGCTTTCAAAGTGTCCCATAAGTTTGGTCATGTTGTCAAATAATTTTCAATGAATTCTAGGAATTCTTTTATTCTAAGCAAGTTTTTACTAAGGATTATGTAGGAAAAATAATAAACCAATACAAGCTTCAAAAGGCCTTTCCTACTGGCATGAAAGGCTCAGGGTATTCTGAACTGAAAATTCAGGTGAACTTAACCCAAAGTGCACTCCAACTCTTTATTACCTGTTGCAACCTCATGACCTGTAATAAAATTTATTAAGTTAATCAAAAGTACAGGTGGCAAACACCTTCTGAAATCATAGATAAATATGTATCTTTAAAATATGTGAACACACAGACATGCAAAAGTATTATAAGCCATACTCCATTAAGAGGATAAAGAAAATGGCAAATCTAGTAGTTAAAGTTCCATGATGATAATTATTCACAGAATCAGTCATTGTGGACAGTTTCTGTGTTCTGACTGTCCATGACTGCATGTGGGGGCTTTGGAATGGAGATGCTTCCCACTTCTGGGGCCTGATGCATGTAGTGCATTCACGGTCCTACATAAGTTGCTTTAGCTTGCTTTTCCTTTCCCCTGTGTTTTAGTTTCCATGGGGAGCTATTATTATTTTTGTAATATTTTTTATTTAACTGGCCCAAAGTCCCCCCAAACCCCCAGAGGCCTCCAAGCATGGAAAGCCACACAACTTTAACCAGCCTACAGATGACATAGTTTGATCAGTAATCTATACTTTTGTGAGAACAAGTAAGACCCACTGTTAAGTCATAATTGCTGCCTAGCAACCCTGGGCCCAGGGGAGACTCAAGGAGCTGGAAGTTTATCATGGGCCAAAGAAGGAAATAGCAGCTGATAGGCAATGTTATATTTGTGTATTTTGTATCCTGAGGCATGTGGCTTGGTACATCAATGAATGACAGCATGACTAGAGGTAAGTCTCTCAATCAGGTATGGCCAAAGACTTGGATACTGGCCAAGAAACTGGAACAGTTATCCATGGTATGAGTACATAACATTACTGAACATAGTCTGTGCAGAACTTTAACAATGAGCTTTGGTGGTTGATGCCCTCTCCCATAAGAAGTAAAATTCTTGGTTAAGAAACTTAAGGACTCCAACATATCCAACCCCATGTTAGTTTTCCTAATAACATGTGTTCAGAAACATTTTCTGACGATTCTTTGTTTAGACTGAAGTTGATGTAGGATATGTAATTTTCTCTAATTTGACAGCTGCTGAAAGTAGTGTATCTGAAGGCATTTAAGAGCTTTGTTACAGAGTGGCAGCACAACATGGGAAATTTGAATTTATTTAGTGTAATATTGAGCCTTAGTTATTCTAGTCTCTATCCATGGAGTTAAGAACACACTTTTCTTTTCAGAAAACAGAGTTTTGTATGTTTTTGTGTTTAATATGTGCAATTCTTCAAAGAATGTTAATACTTCTTCATTTCATATAAAATGATAAAATGAAATATTCTCCCCACATGTGTCTACAAAACCAAATACATATTTTAACTACCATATTAATGGCTTAGTTCTCATGAACTTCTGTTATGTAAGCTACTATACATATTTAATATGTATATTAATATATATTAAAATGAATATATTCTCAAATGATATATATTATTATTTTATTTATAAATAATGAATTTATATATTTATGTTTGCATTTATATGTATTCCTTAATGAATAATTAGTACTTCATTTGTATCCCTCCTGTATTTGACTTTCTTTACCTCTTTTTCCTACTTCCCTGCTAATTCCCCTTCCCATTATTCATCCTTTACTATTCTCTCCTACTCATTTTCATGTATGATTATATCTTGTGTGTTTTTTCCTTCTTCTGGCTATTCTTTATTTCCTTTCCCCTTATTTCACTCTTCTTTCCCTTTATCTATTTGTAAATGTTCCTTTTAAGAAGCTGAAAATTGTGTTCATGGTCCAAGTACATGTCAGAAAATGGTTTTGAAAATGAACAACTTGCCCATTTTCAATGCAATGTGGTGGGAGAACTGTATATTTGAGGGTCACTTGACTGGGACAGTGCCTGCAGAAGGCTCTCCTCATTCCCTGAAGCTTAGTCGAGCTAATGCTGGAGCTTCTCTGATCTGTAGCAGGAAAGCAGGCAGATAATACATAGTTCTAATGGGGTCCTTCCATGTCAGATGACCTCACAAAAAGCAAAATTGTTCCTGATGCTCAACACTGATCTTTTGACAGAAGTCATTTTTTATATCCCGAAGGAACAAGAGTAACTTTTCCTTGAATATTTTCAGGCTCTAACAAGTGTCACAGGTTGATGTGAGTATTATATATATTCTCCAATGGTCTGGGAACAACATTATAACAAAAGGAATAGCCTAATAAATCCATGGGTAACAGGATAGGAGAGTTAAACAGAATGTTCATGGTGAATTACACTTGGAGCATCTCATTTTATAGGTAGACATAATAAAATATTGCAGCTTAAACAACTGGACATGGTCATGGAGCATGCTCATGTCTCTTGATGGAATGGAAACTTACACCCAGGTAATATGCAAGATGGAGACAATCATGGTGGATAATTATTTCCTCAGATGTGTTCCATTGAACACAGGATCTTCAGGGAGCTGTTTAAATAAAAGAACCACCATTGTTATCCTTAGGATGAAAGTTGGAAATTAACATCCTGATATTCTATAAAAGCTATTACACAACATTCTGTGAATGTTCTGAAGAATCTTGTAGCAGAAAAATCTTTCTATATTCACCTGGCAATGGCTAAACTTACTATATCTGTAGAACCCTTTACATGGGAAATGGTCAAGCAAACTGAAGAGCCAATGTTATATCAAAGAGTGACCAATGGTAGGATTCTCATCCGTACAACTTATGTCCATCAATGAAAATATAGTTTTCTTCAGGCAATTGAGGCACACCTTTATTGATGCCCCTGACATAGGAGGCACAAGAAGTAAAAACTCTGTGAGTTCAAGGAAAGCCCTCTCAGAACATACCAGAGAACTCTTTGCGTAGCAAGGCAGACACACTTCTACATCTCCCTGAGTATCAAGCATATTATTTCCTGGAGAGTAGTTCTTATTAACTTGATCAGCAGAAAACCAAACGATTCTTTTCTTGATATTGGCTGGAAAACTTGTCCATATGAAGATCCCACAAAAGTCAGGGATGTAAGGTAGAAGATTTTCAGCTGACTCCAACTGCCAACTCCCATTCTTGCTCAGTGCTCGTATGGGACACAGTGCAGTAATGCTATAGCTTTCTTGCTAATATCTTTTTCTGGATGACCAACTCCCTCTATTTCTGCTGGGCCTGCAGATTTTTCTCCAGTCTCTTCTGTTCCTTTTCATTAGAATATTGTGTTCTTAGGAAAGGTTTGATTTCAGGGATGAATACAAGCACACAGGGAGAATTCCATGAGCTTGATGGTATTCCAGTCTAACCAAAACAAAAAGTTTCTGGGAAGGAAGAGTGGCTGTTTCAGGGTAGAGACAGATCAATCTACTGGTCTCTTCAAGACTTGATTCACATGCAAGAGGTACTACACCCCTTCCAGAGATCTAATCTCCCCAAAGACAGAGAGAGAGAGAGAGAGAGAGAGAGAGAAACAGAGCAAAACAGAGAGACAGACAGACACTCAGAAGGAATTTAAACACAAGACTAGGTGAGGAGAAAACATACTAGATGACCACAAATGTTTGGACTAAGCACAGCGGTTCTTTCAGAAGAATCCAATGATGCTGCTCTCCATTCATCAGGACTAAAATTGCATAGCGGAACATGTTTTGCTAGGCCAGATTGTATTAAACTTGGTGGAGAACTTTTTGCCTAGAAGTCTCTGATTTCCCCCAAAAAATCTTCTAGCATGTCACAAGCCAAATTCACATGCATGGACATCCAATCTTCACCATGTTGTAAGGGCTGTGACAGGATAACTTACCAGGGAAACACACAGAATGTACTTCTGCAAAAATCCCACTGAGGTTTCTTTCAGTGTGAAGCAAGAGTTTATCATGGTGATGCGACCACATTGGGTTGCAGAGAATAGGAGGAAGAAAAGCCAAATGCCATCAAACACAGAGACCGATAATTTATAGTAGGCTTTCCTCCTTGCAAGCTGCTTCTCATGACCCCACTGGGATCTCACATGAACCATTAAGAGAAAAAGAACCGGTCCCTCTGGCATCATCAGGTAAACAGGCCAGCTTCCCGGCCTGTGTTCCAGAGCCTGCAGATCGCCTGGGAACTGCACAGAGCTCCCAATCCCGGCGGGAGCATCAGGTAAACAGGCCAGCTTCCCGGCCTGTGTTCCAGAGCCTGCAGATCGCCTGGGAACTGCACAGAGCTCCCAATCCCGGCGGGAGCCAAGCACCCCAGACTCCAGATCTTCTCTCCCACCAACGATTCCAGGAAAGGAGAGGAGGCTGGGAGTACAGGAAGTAGCTGTCCCTCTGGCATCATCAGGTAAACAGGCCAGCTTCCCGGCCTGTGTTCCAGAGCCTGCAGATCGCCTGGGAACTGCACAGAGCTCCCAATCCCGGCGGGAGCCAAGCACCCCAGACTCCAGATCTTCTCTCCCACCAACGATTCCAGGAAAGGAGAGGAGGCTGGGAGTACAGGGAAGTAGCTGTCCCTCTGGCATCATCAGGTAAACAGGCCAGCTTCCCGGCCTGTGTTCCAGAGCCTGCAGATCGCCTGGGAACTGCACAGAGCTCCCAATCCCGGCGGGAGCATCAGGTAAACAGGCCAGCTTCCCGGCCTGTGTTCCAGAGCCTGCAGATCGCCTGGGAACTGCACAGAGCTCCCAATCCCGGCGGGAGCATCAGGTAAACAGGCCAGCTTCCCGGCCTGTGTTCCAGAGCCTGCAGATCGCCTGGGAACTGCACAGAGCTCCCAATCCCGGAGGGAGCATCAGGTAAACCGGCCAGCTTCCTGGCCTGTGTTCCAGAGCCTGCAGATCGCCTGGGAACTGCACAGAGCTCCCAATCCCGGCGGGAGCCAAGCACCCCAGACTCCAGATCTTCTCTCCCACCAAAGAGACCAGGAAACTACAGGAGCCAGGGAGACCAGGGGAGTAGCTGTTCCGGATCAGGTACAACAGGACCCAGCATAGGGTCCAGGGGACCAGGTAGGAGGCTAAGCGCCCCAGATTCCTGTTCTTCTTCTCTACCCACGGACCAGCATTTGGACAAGGCATAGAAGAACCACCAGATTACTGGACTTACTAGCACCCACCAAAGGGAACTCTGGTCCCCAGACCAGGAAGGGGCTCTTTCTGCACCCACTAAAAGAAGAGATGGGAAAGAGACAATACAAAAACACAGTCAGCAACAGAAAAACAAATATGACACCGCCAGATTCTAGAGACTCCACACCAGCAAGACCCCAATATTCCAACGCGAAGGAAGCAGAAGAGAACGACCTTAAAAGCACTTTCATGAAAATGATAGAGGCCCTAAAAGAGGATATTGGAAAATCCCTCAAAGAAATGGAAGAAAAAACAAACCAAAAAATGCAAGAAATGGAAGAAAAAACAAACCAAAAAATGCAAGAATTGGAAGTAAAAACAAACCAAAAAAGGCACGAAATGGAAGAAGAAATGAAGCAAAAAATGCAAGAAATGGAAGAAAAAGCAAAGCAAAAAATGCAAGAATTAGAAGAAGAAACATACCAAATAAGGCAGGAAATGGAAGAAGAAACAAAGCAAAAAATGCAAGAAATGGTAGAAAAAACAAAGCAAAAAATGAAAAAATGGAGGAAGAAACAAACCAAAAAAGGCAGGAAATGGAAGAAGAAACAAAGCACAAAATCCAAGAAATGGAACAAAAAGCAAACCAAAAAATGCAAGAAATGGAAGAAAGAACAAACCAAAAAATTCATAAAAGGCAACAAACGGACGAACAGATAAACAGAAAATTGCAAGAAGCAATGCAAACGCTGCAAGGGTTGAAAACTGAAATAGAGACACTAAAAAACACAATCTGAAGAAAGGCAGAAAATAGAAAAGCTGGACAAACAGTCAGGCACTACCAATACAAGCATTACCAACAGAATAGAAGAGATGGAAGAGAGAATCTCAAGTGTTGAAGATACATTAGGAGAAATGGATTTATCAACCAAAGAAAACCTTAAATCCAACAAATCCTTAACACAAAACATCCAGGAATTATGGGACACCATGAAAAGACCAAACCTAAGAATAATAGGTATAGAAGAAGGAGAAGAAATCCACCTCAAAGGGGCAGAAGGCATATTCAACAAAATCATAGAAGAAAACTTTCCCAACCTTAAGAAAGACATGCCAATGAAGGTACAAGAAGCCTACAGAACACCAAATAGAGTGGACCACAAAAAAAATCCCCTCGCCACATAATAATCAAGACCCCAAACATACAGAATAAAGAAAGAATATTAAGAGCAGCTAAGGAAAAAGGTCAAGTAACATATAAAGGCAGACCTATCAGAATTACACCTGATTTCTCCATGGAAACTCTGAAAGCCAGAAGGTCCTGGATAGATATTCTACCTACACTAAGAGACCATGGATGCCAGCCCAGACTACTATACCCGGCAAAGCTCTCAATCACTATAGACGGAGAAAACAAGATATTCCATGACAAAACTAGATTCAACCAATATGTGTCCACTAACCCAGCCCTACAGAAAATTTTGGAAGGAAAACTCCAACCCAAGGAAGCTAACTACAACCAGAAAAACATAAGCATTAGAGAATCCCTCTCTACCAACAGCCAAAAGAACAAAGGGGCGAAATTCCACCCATAATTCCACCAACAACAACCATCGCAAATCGAAGAAGGATGAGCAATCAATGGTCATTAATATCCCTCAATATTAATGGCCTTAACTCACCCATAAAAAGACACAGACTAGCAGAATGGATTCGAAGACAGAACCCTTCCTTCTGCTGCATACAAGAAACACACCTCACCCTCAAAGACAGACATTACTTGAGAGTTAAAGGTTGGGAAAAAATTTTTCAATCAAATGGACCCAAGAAACAAGCAGGGGTAGCAATCCTAATATCTAACAAACTAGACTTTAAAATAAAATCAATCAAAAGAGATGAAGGAGGTCATTACATACTCATCACAGGTGAAACCCACCAAGACGAAGTGTCTATCCTGAACATCTATGCCCCCAATACAAAGGCATCCACATTCGTTAAAGAAACATTATTAGAACTTAAATCTCATCTAAAGCCCCACACAGTTATAGTGGGAGATTTCAACACACCACTCTCACCACTAGACAAGAATACCAGACAGGAACTCAACAAAGAAGCAAAGGGTCTAATAGAAGTAATGACCCAACTGGGATTAACAGATATCTATAGAACATTTCATCCACATAAAAAGAATATACCTTCTTCTCACCACCACATGGAACCTTCTCAAAAATCGACCACATACTTGGCAACATATCAAACCTCAGCAGCTACAAAAAAATTGGAATAACTCCATGCATCTTATCAGACCACCATGCCTTAAAATTAGAATTCAACAACAACACAAATTGCAGAAAACCTACAAACTCATGGAAATTGAATAATGCTCAACTGCACCATCCCTGGGTCAAAGAGGAAATAAAAAAGAAATTAAAGACTTCCTCGAATTCAATGAGAATGAAGACACAACATACCCAAACCTATGGGACACTTTGAAAGCAGTGCTACGGGGAAGTTCATAGCACTAAGTGCTCACATGAAGAAACAGGAAAACAGTTATACCAGAGAATTAACATCTCAGCTAAAAGCTCTAGAACACAAAGAAGCAAACTCCCCAGGAGGAGTAGACGCCAGGAAATAATCAAATTGAGGGCTGAAATCAACAAAGTAGAAACCAGGAAAACAATACAAAGAATCAATGCAACGAAGAGTTGGTTCTTTGAGAAAATCAACAAGATAGACAAACCTTTGTCCAAACTTACCAAACAGCAGAGAGTGAACACGCAAATTAACAAAATC